>NW_026924105.1:0-225719 GCF_032062105.1 Saccostrea cuccullata | reverse complement strand
CTTGATTAACACTTTTTGTGGCAAGATTGCAATATAATTAAAACTGTAGGAGTAGCTTTTAATAAAATTTTATAGAATTTTCAATTTTAGATACCATGGCAACATCGTTCATCGAAATTTAAAACACTAAACTGATAATTATTTATATCAGTGTAGTCTACTTGCATGCCATATTATATTATAATCAGACTAAAACTGTATTTGGAGTAGTATTTCACAGAAATTTCTATTCTAAATAACCACTGCAAAATTAGTAATCGAAATCAAAAACCGATACCAAGTTATATGTATCTTAATGTTGTCTACTTGTGTGCCAAGCTATGCTGAAATCAGACCAAAACTATAGTAGGAATAGTATTTTGAAAGTATTCAAAAGAAACTATTTTTACCTACCACAGCAACTCCACATCGAAATCAAACACCGATAAACAGGGTTATGTATCTTAGTGTAGTCTACTTGTCTGCCAAGTTATATTGAAATCAGACTAAAACTGTAGGAGGAGTAGTATTTTGAATATATTTCAAAGAAATTTCTATTTTTAGTTATCACAGCAACACAGTACATGGAAATCAAAAAACCGATACACAGGGATTATGCACCTTACTGTAGTCTACTTGTGTGCCAAGTTATACTGAAATCAGACCAAAATTATTAATAGAAGGAGAAGCATGTTAAAATTATTTCACAGAGTTTTCTATTTTTAGTTTCCACGGCGACACCTTTCATCGAAATCAAAAACCGAAAAACAGAATTATGTATCGTGGTGTAGTCTACTGGTGTGCCAAGTTATATTGAAATTAGACCAAAACTGTACGAGTAGTAGCATTTTGAAAAAAGTTTACAGGCGAACAGACAGACAGACAGACAAACGGACGGACACCTTACTATCGCATAAGTTCTTCTGGTCTCTAACCAGTAGAGCTAAAAACGACATTTTTGAAAATAGTTTAAAATATTTTTTAATAAAAAAAAATGAAGATAATTTTTGTAGGCAGAGCCTAAACACAATGCGTGTTTATGCATATTTCAATTGGTTAATATTTGCCGCAACACTGTCATGATAATAAACTCAACACATCATTGATATAGAGAAGATGAAAACGTATATTTTAATTTCTATAAAATATGAACCATAAGTGGAGAAGATAGAAAAGCTTTAAATGCTTGGTGGTTGTGGCATTTTCAAAATACACTGAATGATCTTTAACAGAGGAGCTCTATTTGCAAAATACAAAAAGAACACAATTCTTAACTATGATTGTTAACAGATTAAGATATCGTATTATCTTAAAAGATAACTCATATCTGATGGTTAATTTGTTGACCCAACCTCCTTTAATAAATATTAAGAAATTTTCCAAAAAGATGTTATGTTGCTCAAATTATTCTTTCTATTTACATGTAGAAGGGAAACAAGCATGGGCATGGCATTTACAATCAATCTTTCAGGTATCAAAAGTTTACCACATGGAAACACTTTACATAATCTCTTATATTGGAAATACTTACTTAATTTATGCACAGGCAATGCCCACGCTGTTGCTGCAAAAGTCTTTCTGTCTTCAACCTTGAAGATTTGGTTACATGTAACGTATAGCGTGTTATAATTTGGTTATATGATCTCCGTGATCTCCGTGAGGTTAACGTATAGCGTGTTATAATTTGGTTATATGATCTCCGTGGTGGAGGTTAACGTACAGCGTGTTATAATTTGGTTATATGATCTCCGTGGTGGAGGTTAACGTATAGCGTGTTATAATTTGGTTATATGATCTCCGTGGTGGAGGTTAACGTATAGGATGTTATAATTTGGTTATATGATCTCCGTGGTGGAGGTTAACGTATAGCGTTTTATAATTTGGTTATATGATCTCCGTGGTCGAGGTTAACGTACAGCGTGTTATAAATTGGTTATATGATCTCCGTGGTGGAGGTTACAGTATAGCGTGTTATAATTTGGTTATATGATTTCCGTGGGTTATATGATCTCCGTGGTCGAGGTTAACGTACAGCATGTTATAATTTGGTTATATGATCTCCGTGGTAGAGGTTAACGTACAGCGTTTTATAATTTGGTTATATGATCTCCGTGGTCGAGGTTAACGTATAGCGTGTCATAATTTGGTTATATGATCTCCGTGGTCGAGGTTAGCGTATAGCGTGTTATAATTTGGTTATATGATCTCCGTGGTCGAGGTTAACGTGTAGCGTGTTATAATTTGGTTATATGATCTCCGTGGTGGATTGATTGATTAATTGCATTTTGTTTAACGTCCCTCTCGCACTCGGGGCCACCACTTTGGAGCACAAATTTTGTGCAGGAGCAGATCTTTTTCGTGCCAGCACCTACTGCGACACGGGGCCCCGGTTTATATGATCTCATCCGAAGGTCTCATCCGAAGGACCGGTCTCCACGTCCCACAGTGGGATTCGAACCCGCGACGTAAGGATTGACTCCTTACTTCGCGACTCTAGAGCAGACGCTCTAACCACTGCGCCAAGCGGGCGACTTCCGAGGTGAAGGTTAACGTATAGCGTCTTATAATTTGGTTATATGATCTCCGTGGTCGAGGTTAACGTACAGCGTGTTATAATTTGGTTATATGAACTCCGTGGTAGAGGTTAACGTACAGCGTGTTATAATTTGGTTATCTGATCTCCGTGGTTATCTGATCGTGGTCGAGGTTAACGTATAGCGTGTTATAATTTGGTTATCTGATCTCCGTGGTCGAGGTTAACGTATAGCGTGTTATAATTTGGTTATCTGATCTCCGTGGTCAAGGTTAACGTATAGCGTGTTATAATTTGGTTATATGATCTCCGTGGTGGAGGTTACAGTATAGCGTGTTATAATTTGGTTATATGATTTCCGTGGTGGAGGTTAACGTATAGCGTGTTATAATTTGGTTATATGATCTCCGTGGTCGAGGTTAACGTATAGCGTGTTATAATTTGGTTATATGATCTCCGTGGTGGAGGTTAACGTACAGCGTGTTATAATTTGGTTATATGATCTCCGTGGTCGAGGTTAACGTATAGCGTGTCATAATTTGGTTATATGATCTCCGTGGTCGAGGTTAACGTATAGCGTGTCATAATTTGGTTATATGATCTCCGTGGTCGAGGTTAGGTTTATGTATAGCGTGTTATAATTTGGTTATCTGATCTCCGTGGTCGAGGTTAACGTACAGCGTGTTATAATTTGGTTATCTGATCTCCGTGGTCGAGGTTAACGTATAGCGTGTTATAATTTGGTTATATGATCTCCGTGGTCGAGGTTAACGTATTGCGTGTTATAATTTGGCTATATGATCTCCGTGGTCGAGGTTAACGTATAGCGTGTTATAATTTGGTTACATGATCTCCGTGATCGAGGTTAATGTATAGCGTGTTATAATTTGGTTATATGATCTCCGTGGTGGAGGTTAACGTATAGCATGTTATAATTTATTATATGATCTCCGTGGTCGAGGCTAACGTATAGCGTGTTATAATTTGGTTATATGATCTCTGTGGTCGACGTTAACCTCCGTGGTCGAGGTTAACGTATAGCGTGTTATAATTTGGTGGAGGTTAACGTATAGCGTGTTATAATTTGGTTATATGATCTCCGTGGTCGAGGTTTTAGGGGAGGTGGGTTGTGGTAGGAGGAAGTGGCGTCCTCGTCACACAGCGGTCCTAAAACCAGAGACGTCATTCAAATAAGTAGTTTATTTGTATATTGAGATGTACTGAATTTAAAACTTTTATTTATACACCGAATTATGGACAAATTTTTCTGTTATTTTCCAATCATAACAAAGAGCACATGGCGGATAAATTCTTTAGTTTCATTAAGTGTATTTTTCTGCATTCCTTGAATGTGGAGACATACTTTTACTTACTTTGCCTGCATAACATGGTAACCGCTTCCTGTATTCCTTCCTGGGGTATTACATTACAAACAAGCATGATCCTATATCTTTTCTGAATTACATTAGGAATATCAGGTACCACATGCAAGGCATTCTCTCCAAAGGTGGAGTCAAAAACCGTTATGTTAACAGCATGTCCATTATTTATTTTAGTCTACATAGAAATGGAAATAAACGACTTAAAATACATGTTCTCGTCATAAAACAAATATTTTCCTTTATTTCAGATCGAAAAAAATTATTCCCTGCAATTAAGTCGTTTATCTTCACACAATTTAAGGAGGTTTGATCCTTAGCTTTCGGGGAGATTTTCGTCTGATTCTTTTTTCTTATATTATGCATCATCTTTCAGTTTTAAAATCGACTATGAAATCTTCAATCCAAATCAAACTACATTTGTATATCCATGGAGAAAAAACAAGATTAAATTCCAAAGCTAGGAACTATACTTTGTGTCGGAAGGTTTTTCAGAAGAAAGATATTAATTTTTCCTTTTAAAATATATACAGTACTGTTAAGGATAAAAACACAAACCTATTTTCGGAAATCAGCTATATTTCTCATAGATTAACATTTAAATTGGTAACCTGAATCATGTTGTCCACGTAAAATTAGATTTTTTTTTAAAAGTTTGTCATAAGGATAAAAATTTGAGCAAAATTTTGTATGCAATTATGGCATCAATTTTTTGTTTGTCTTAAGTACCCTTTGGTTTAAATTCCTATTCTCCTTGGTGGTTGCAAACAGAGCTCTTTTTTCTTCTTTGTCAGTGAATTTTTAATACTGCTTATAATATATCTTTGTTATGATTTTTCTTCATTTTTAAAATGTTTGTTAAATGTAGTAAATATATTAAAAGACAAGAAGTAAGGTGTAAAATAAATAGAATCTTTTAGCACGCCCGCATCATCTTTATAGTGATCAAGCTATTCAAAACAACCCGAAAGCCATCGAAATCTGAAAGAAACAGCAGAAAGTCGGCTTAACCATTTGGCCGTCTAGCTAAAGAATATAATATTAATTCGAGAAATCTTAATGTCTGCAAGAAGGAAAACAAAACGGATTTATTAAGCTCTTAACATAAATAGATATAGTAGTTAGGTACATAAAGACAGTACTGATGACAAAGAATATGAGGTGCATTAAAATGTGCAAAAAAATTTAAATACCTAGCACCGTTAAGGTTAAAGTAAGGAGGCGGGGCCTAATTAGTACCGGAAATGTTTACTATGACGTCACACATAATGTAAGGTCTTCAGAATACCATGAAATACCATGAAAAATGAAATTATTTGCTATTTCAAACAGCTGGATGGCTGTATACTATAAACTTACTATTGTATGCATTTTTGTCGTTCGTTAAATCCCACACAAAAGTATATAAACGATGCATCGATCGCAATGCACTTGTCAATGTGACGTCATCTCGCAAAAATGACGCAGTTTGTACACAGTGAGAGGCTGATCAAGTCACATTTTGCAAATGAAAAATGTCTTTTGTTCTCAAATAAAATATTATTATACCTCATTATAAATATTCTACATAACGCGTTATCTGATTGGTTCTAGATTATCACGTGATCGGGCTGTAAGACTTCATATTTCACGGCCGTCGGCACGTTTTTTATCATATTCCACCTCTTCGGAACACCTTGTGTATTTTCCCGCAATATAATTCTCGTTCGTTGAATGAAAACTCCCGAGAGTAGTAAACATCACAATAGCCTGGTTTAGTACGTCACAAAATTGATGATAACGTGTTGACCAAAGGGTTTTATTATAGTAATTTTACGTAAAAAATAAAAGTGAATATGAGAGCGGTGTCGAATTTGAAAGTTTATGTTTATTTCAAAGTTTTTGCTTGTTTGATTTTTCTTGGCTGAATAGGTCTTCATATTTCCCTTACTATCATGCAATAAATGTTTATTATTTGCAATTAAATAAAAGGCCGTCAACTTGGATGTGATGTCTATTTTAGTATTTTATTTATAAACTGTCCATATATTCTCCAGACAATTGATACTGTCGTGTGTTTCTATGCAGATTCATTGAAAAAGTAATGGAAGGACCCTTATAGATCGATTTATTGCCAGGGCATACCCTCAATGTATCTTGTCAATTTTTTACACACCAAGAAGCATTAAGATATTTGAAAAGTGCTGCGAACCTCATGAAATCTTGCAAATAAATTAATTATAGCTATATTTAATGTAGTTGACCGGCAAAATATTCAACCTGCCGTCCAACAAAATTTTAGCAATTAAAAAAGGGAATCTATATAGCTTCGCAGCACTTTTCACAAACTACATATAGTGTTGAAATAGATTATAAATTAAACTAAGATTTTTAACTCGGTTATGCCCTTGTAATATTGGAGTTTATACATGACCTCTAAACTGCAAGTATAATTGCTAAAATGATGTGACGTCGACATCACGTGACAAGTCTAAATAAAAAATCTTAATATCCCCAACATGTAGATTTAAACCACATTGCATTTTTTTGTATCAGTGAATCCTAAAAAGAACCGCCCATTCTAATAAAGTTTTTTTTATCTTAAAAAATCGCTGATATTTCCATTTGAAACATTAACTGTGCTGCGTAATTTATGTTCCAGTCAAGAAAATCTTTTTTTCATGTTTATTATTCAAATGTAAAAATGATTTAATAAAACAAGAATATCAACAGTCACGCGAAAAGTCATCATTATCTTTTTCTAGTAAAAGATCAACACATGAAACAGACATAACATGGTATTTCTTTTTTAAATTGTTAAAATTTGCTAAAGAAATCCAAAAAATGCTTTTTAGACGCTAAGTATACCGCTCCTTTGTTTACTTTTGCTTAGCAACCGACTCATAAAATCTCGAACCCGAACTAAAATACGTTACATAAAAACACATAACTGCTTCCGTCGGGGGTGACATAACTTTTTCCGGCGTCTGACATAACTGTTTCCGGTTTGACTCAGCATTTTTCAGGGTTTATAGCGAAACTTATTACATTTGTGATATAATAGGAAAACTTATTCAAAAATGTTATATATCTAAATGTCGAATTGAAGGTCACAGCAATTGTGTTCTTTTCTCAGGTAAAAGGTTTTGAAAAAATTCTGATTCATATGAATACAGAACTATATCTTTCTGCTAATAAATGGGCGCAGTTGGTACACAAGGGAATCCTAATAGCTAGGTTATTGAACGACCTAACCCCAGGATCATTGAATGTCTTAGGTTAAGTCGAAATCTTTATTTGATAGTAAAATATTGTAGAAGTCAAGCAGACCATAATTAAAATATTTTTCAATATTATTTGACAAAGGTGTGTTATCTGCAAATTAAGAAATTAATTCCATAATTAATAAAAAAATTAAGGGCCTTTATTATTTGACCTAAGTCTGAGCTTCTTTCTATTATTAAAAAAATTAAGGGCCTTTATTATTTGACCTAAGTCTGAGTTTCTTTCTAGATCCCGAGACCTGGGGCTCGTAACATAAAGCTTGCTAAGTTTTTGACTTAAGTAGGGTCATAAGTACGTTTTAGGCACAATCTTAGGACCTGCCTAAGTACTACTTAAGTATGTCTTAAACCGTAACATAAAGCGAACTTAGGAAGGTCTTGGCTAAGTCAAACTTATGTTCAAAATACTTCTTATGAATCACCCTATATTTTTTCATTTTATTCAGATATATTGCTACACAATGATTTGGTTAAGTTTTAATTAAATATTTATAAAGGTTAACGTCCTTACCTATCGTTTTACTTATGTAAGATCAGATTTTATATTTAAGATATAATTTAATTTGCTGTAAAATACACTGCATATCTGATTAAGAAAAAATACTGAGCGGTCACATAACGGTGATCTGTGGTTCATTGTAAATGTATAACTATTGTTTATCCCCCGAAGCTGCGATGTTTTCAGTTACCGTTTATTGTTCTTTTGTTTTGACAAATGTTCACTTGCTTTGTTATTCTCGTAGACATGACAAAATAACCGAACGTCTGTCTACTTGAAATTAAAACTCTAAAAAAGTGCAAAACATTTTGAATCCCCCCCCCCCCCCCCCCCACGATGTCTCAGTCCATGTCAGCAAGCAAAGATTGGAGTAGTTATAATTATTTACAATTACATCAAGAGTGGAAATTCTTTCAGGACATCTTTTTTTCCCATTTACCCTCTCTCTCTCTTTCTCTCTCTCTCTTTCTCTTTCTCACCCACCTAGCTCTGTCTCCTGATCAATCAATCGAACTCTAGGAAACCCTGTCTAAATACGCGCTTGTCATTCTACATTTATTTTAATTTACAGACACTCTTTATTAGTTTATTCGTCATCATCCACTTACTCCACAACATTATTCTATGTTTAAAAATCTATTTCATCTCATATTTTCAAAGTCAACATACAGATCCATGAATACTATTATAGACTATTACTGTACGTGTTCAATTTACTTATAATGATTAGTGGATTAGTGTTTATACCGATCTACGTAGGTCCCACTAATTTCAGAGGAATCCCCAAAATTAAATTTTGCATTTTCATGTACGATGTCTTGAGAGTAATAGCGGAATCATTGATCAGTAACCCACCCACCCCCACCCCGACGCAAAAAATTCTCATAATAGTATTTAATAGGAATTATTAATTTCTGCTATGCATAATATGAATAGAGGAATGCTTTAACACCGAAAGTCAGCATAAAATAGTTTTGAATAGATGTATAAGAAAGTTAAGATATACTTAAGTCACCTCTTCCGACCGCCTAAGTTTTGCTAAGATTTTCAAATCTTAGCACGCTTCTAGTTACGGTCTTAAGTTTTAGACCATACTTAAGTCCTACTTAAGCAAGGTCTTAGTCTTAAGTAGCCTTTATGTTACGACCCCCTGGTCTTCACAGACCACATAGATATTGTCAGTCCTCTTATTATCAATTTTAGAGTACTTGTGTGTATAATTTGTATGTTTTTTTTTAACAAAGCAGTTTTACAAATGACCAATGACAAGGTAAGTTAATTTATTGATTTCCAATGTTATCAAAAAAGCAACTGCCAAGGATGGATAGAGAGATAACGAACAGTATTCAATCTCGAGGTCCATAAAACAAAATAGGAGCAGAGCAAACACGGACCTCCGAAACATCAGAGGTGGGATTAGGTGCCATGGAGGAGTGAGCATCCCCTGCTGACCGGTCACACCCGCCGTGTGCTCATGATCAGGAAATAACGGAAAAATCTGTCGTCAATTCAGTGTATAAATAAGGGACTAGCAATTAGTATGAAAAACGTCCGTCAGCATTTGTCTCAATGATGCCAGCCTAAAGTTTAATTCATTAAGTTGAAAAGTCATTAGTTCTTATGATTTTTAGACGGGTACTGCCATGAAATGCATATTGGAGGCAAGGATATCATTTAGTGAGCCCATTACTCACAGTATCTCTAGTTTAAGATTGAAAATTTTCCCCCTATATACTTCTTGTACAGTAGGCATGTTTCATACATGATCAGGAAATAACGGAAAAATCTGTCTTCAATTCAGTGTATAAATAAGGGACTAGCAATTAGTATTAAAAACGTCCGTCAGCATTTGTCTCAATGATGTCAGAAAGCCTAAAGTTTAATTCATTAAGTTGAAAAGTCATTAGTTCTTATGATTTTTAGACGGGTACTGCCATGAAATACATATTGGAGGCAAGGATATCATTTAGTGAGCCCATTACTCACAGTATCTCTAGTTTAAGATTGAAAATTTTCCCCCTATATACTTCTTGTACAGTATGCATGTTTAAATTTGGTTACTCAGATGAAAATCACAACCTTGCCCTAAGGGATGTCAGCTAATTGGAATAACTCCGAGGCAAAATACGTCATAGGTTTTAAATTAAATCAAAATTGAATTTTATATCTTTATTTTTCAAATATTGCAGTAACACAGCAAAGCATGGTTAAACTTCTTGTACAATCAATTTCCTCATTTTCGTAATCCCTAATGGAATGATCTTCATCCACTTTAATTAGGGCGTGGAGGGCCTGGAGGGAGAGTAGGGCGGGGACGAGGGGGGCGATCTGGAATGAAAAGCTGAGGTATAAATGTGTTCCTGCTTTTTTTTAAATTCAAAAGTACTGCATATCTGTGAAAAGGTAAAGGACATCATTATCATTACAAAATAATAAGATTATGGCCCCAGAATATATTGAAAAATCTTACTCTGAAGTCAAAAAGTGTATTCTGTTAATGCAGCTAAGATAAAATCATGAGTATTTAAATGAAGAGAAAGGTCTACAGCTCTACGCATTTTTTAATCTCACATGGTTTTTTGCACAAATTAAGGCTACATTCTTTTTGCACTAAAATAAACATTGCCGACCTTCAATACGAGACATAGCTCTAATATGTATTTAATATCTCATGCTAGAGGTACATATTCTAAAGATAAGTTATCTAAAAGATTTAAAATGGATGTTGTAAATGGGACATCATTTATAAATGATAGAATGTTACATTTGTATGCTTTCACCATAGGTATTTGCAAATTAAAATAACCCAACTTTTTTATATTATTGACCTGAATTTTTCAAATTGACCTCTTAAAGATGATTATTTTTTTAAGTACTTTGCACATTTTCCATACTCGTCGTAGTTTTGTCGAAATGTAGCGCCGAAAAACGACAATGCTGCAAAGAAATCATGCCAAAAGACAGGATAAAAAAGTATTATTCATTTTTTGAATTAGTAAATTGTTACCATTGACAAGAAAATTCTTAAACTTTAGAATTTTGCAATCAGATTTAATGCAGCCCGGAGGACCGAGCTGCTCTATACATATAAGTTTAAGTCTTGGTGTATGGGAATTGAGGTGGGAGAAGTTATTCAGAATTAAAGGTTTTGTAAACATTAAAAAGATTGTTAATCAGAATGTTCGCTCCCTTTATAAATTACGAGGTACATAATATATGTATTTTAATAATATGAATCTATAAAAACATACATGTATTTCATTTTTAACATATAAATTTGCTAGTCAAGTAGTCATTTACTATAAAAAAAAACCCCACAGGTCCCTTTTTTTAGAACATCAAATTTTACTTACCGCATAAAAACGTACTCTACACAGTTCGTGTTTTATATTCTTAAAGTTAAATACATTTTTTAATATAGGCGATGCATTTGTCTGATTTCAATTTTTATTTTATGCAGCCAACATTTAATTGAGGATTTTATAAAGTCTCAAAGGGTATTGTTTTTTTCGATTTTCATCCCACATTTAGTTTTCAAAATATTCTCGACTATCGTCTCCATCATCAAGACGGATGCCCTTTTCACACATATCGAAGAGGTTTGATGATCAAGACGATACTTTTCCATTGTTTACTTTATTTCCCGGGCGACAATTGATGGTTACATCAATGTTTTCTTGTTTTTTTATGCTAGATTCAGAAAGCAACCACATCAAAATACCAGCTTTTTAACATGAAAAGCAGTCTAACAAATGAGAAAAACTATTATCATTTTGCGCTTTTTAGAGACATGTTATTGAACAGAAAATAAAAGTTACCTGATTTGCATGGTTTTTGAGTCAATGCAAGGCAAAGAACTGCTTTACCAATTAGGGGTACATAGATGGCTACTTTTGACAAGAAACCACAAAAAAAAAATTTGGGAACTATCACAATCTATTAGCCAAGAGTGTATTAAAATCTTATCAATAATTATCTCTGAATTATGTTACAAATTAGTTAGATAACCCTAAAAGTAAGTTAGAAATCATTTTTTAAATATATTTGTTGCCTCTTAGCTCAATTTGCATTAAAATAATATGACATTAATTAGTGCAAAAAACAATATGAGCCTAAAAAGTGCGTTGAGCTGTATAATTGAAGATTGAAGTCATTGTTTAAATATTTAGCATTAATTTTGACCCGAAGGCCATGTATGATTGAAGCGCCAGATAAATTTGTGTAAAATCTACATTTCCTTATCAAACCCAAAGGCCATTGGTATGGTATCATGGGCACTTACATGTAAAAGTTGGTAGTTGAGAGTGGTGTGATTGCTTTCTTCAAGAACAATTTATATGTGCATTGAAATAACCCGTTATTATCGTTGAATTAAATAAGCTACATATTTACATTGCAAAAGAGCTTCCATGCATTATATTAAAAAGTAAGCTCAGTCAACTGTAATAGTCAGCGCCCTCGCAAACGTCCAGTACATACATTTTCTCTATCTACATCGCCTCTCACACTCCCCTCTGGACTCAAATTTATTTTTGTTTCCCTGACACCCGCCGTAGGTAAAATACATACTTGTTCTTTTTCTACATCGTCTCTCACACTCCATTTTCGACTCGAAGTTATTCTCGTTTCCGTCACACCCGCCGTAGGTAAATCTTTCACAGCGATTCGTTTTTTTGTTATACCACCACCGTCTGAACGCTGCTCGGCAATCGCCGACAACTTGTGGTAGTGAACACCCTTCAAATAACAATACATTTTACATTACTTTTGTGATTTCTTTTGATTTGGAAAGTAAGGTTGGATTTTGCGGTTTTTAAAAATTATAGGTACAAGAGTAGTTTATTTAGTTTACTTCCCAACTGGAAGGCTTCTCCTTTCTTGTTTAATAGCGACAAACCTTAAATTTAACAATTGTTCATTGTACATGGTATAATAAGAATTTTGCGAAATGTAAGTATTATAGTAAACAGAATTTTGAGGAATAGTATTACAAAAACTCAACGAGTACTTTACTTATGTTTTTACAACTGAGGAATTCTCTCTTAGCAGAGTAATACGTTTATTAAAAGATTTAATATACATTACAAGATTAAAGAAGAACGTATAGTTTTAGCTTTATTGTGCCCTTTAAAATTGTAATGCCATCAAAAACCTGGATTTAATATTCGTTAAGTATATAACTGTTATAAATCAGGAAAGAATACTGCACGAATGATTACCAGTCAGCAAAACTGAGGTCATTAATGTGATGCATTTCTACTTTAATCAGAACAAGAGGCCCATGGGCCTTATAGGTCACCTGAGTGTCATGCAACAACTTTTCAACAATTGAATTTGATTCATGTTTCAAACTAGAGGCCATGAAATTCCCAATTTTGAAAGAGGCACCATTGCTTATCATAATTAAACACTCAGCATACTTATTTTGGTTACTTAATACCCAGAGGTAGATCAGAGTAACAAAGAGAAAATGCTTTTCCACTTTTTGTGAATTTCAGGGCCCCTGGGTCAGGGCTTCTTGTGTTAGGGCGGGTCCACAGTTGAGCTCCCCATCCCACAGGAACCACTGATTCTGGGGCCACATATCTTTCAAAATTTTGGATTTTTAAAAATTTTTATTTCATCATGCTGTTGATTAATACCAAGATGCAGACTTCAAAGCATTAAATAATTTCAGACAATGTTACCCCCCACCCCCCCCCCCCCCCCCCCCCCCCCCACCAAAGTACCTCTGCCCCAGGGGCCAGAAATATAATCATTTTTGGAAGAAGCAGGTTTTTTGTCATAAATATAATCATTGGCATTATACCCAACAACAAAGGAAAAGATTTTCAAAGAATTCATGCATTTTCACTATATAAACATTAGAGCCCCGCCCTAACCCAAGAAGCCCTAACCCAGGGACCCTGAAATTCAAAAATCTCAGAGTCATCCTTCCTCCTCATAACTATGTACATAGTTCATTGTTTAAATACTCAGGTGCAAAACAGAAGAGTTTTAAAGAATTTATGCATTTTCATTATATCAATAAAGCCCCGCCCTAACACCAGAACCCCAACCCAGGGGCCAATAAATTAACAATTTTGGAAGAGGTAGCCTTATTCAACATAACTATGTACTTGGTTAGTTTATATAATACTCAGGAGCAAAGAAGAAGATTTTCAAAGAAATAGTTCACTTTTTACTAGATAATCTATATAGCCCCGCCCTAGCACTAGAACCCCTGACCCTGGGGCCACGAAATTCACAATTTTGGAAGAGTCAGCCTTATTCAACATAGCTATGCATTTGGTAAGTTTATTTAATGCCCATGAAGAAAAAAAAAGAATTCTAAAGAATTTTTGCATTTTCACTATATAATCTATAAAGCCCCACCCTACCACTAGAACCCCTGGCCCTGGGGCTATTAAATTCACGATTTTAGAAGAGGCAGTCTTATTCAACATAACTATGCACTTGGTTAGTTTATTTCATGCCAACAAACAGAAAAGAAAACTTTCAAAAAAAATATACATTTTCACTATATAGTCTATATAGCCTCGCCCTGGCACTAGAACCCCAAACCCTGGGGCCATGGAATTCACAATTTTGAAAAAGCCCCCCCCCCCCCCCAAAAAAAAAGTACCATAGGTAACTATGGTTTACTATAGTTAACTATAGTTAACTATAGTAAATCAAAGTTTTCACTATAGTAAATCAAAGTATTATTACTATGAATTTCAGATAGATATATTTAATTTTCTAAACTTCCTACAGATTCTTTTCTGAGATTAAAATAGAGTATTACTTGTATATCTATATATTTTATGAAAAAAGTACATCATAAATGTTTAATTTAAGATATATAAAGGCTTTAAATCTTAGAACAGTTCTACAGTAAAGTTTCATAGTAAATCAAAGTGTCAAAGTTTTCAATATAGTTAACTATAGTAAATTTTTGTTAGGGAGGCGGTAATTTATTAGTTTATTTAATGCCCAGGAGCAGAAAAAAAGAATTTCAAAGAAAAAATGCATTTTCACTATATAACCTCTTTAGCCCCGCCCTAGCACTACAACCCCTGACCCTGGGGCCATGAATTTCACGATTTTGGTAGAGGACTCAATGCTGATTACAATCATACCAACAGTTTGACTGCTTGATGTCCCGGAGTAAAGAAGAAGATTTTTAAAGATTGCACTAATTTTAGTGGTTTTTACCCAACCCCCAGGCCCCAGGGGGCGGGGACCATGAAATTCACAATTTTCGTTCCTTTTCATCCATAGATGCTATATGCCAAATTTAGTTGAAATTGGTTCAGTGGTTTCAGAGAAGAAGCTTAAAATGTTCAAATGTTAACGAACGACGCACGACGACGGACAAAAACAGATAGCAATGGGTCATCTGAGTTTACACAGGTGACCTAAAAAGCCTCAAATTAGCCCACTTCAAGGGTAATTTTCCTTTCGGAAATAATGTCCATAGCCGTTTTTTTTATATGTTTTACAAAAGTCAGTAAAAATCACATATCTTAAAATCTTTGTGGGCGATGCCTGTGGAAAATATTTTGTGAAAGAAAAATCCATCAAGAATTGGTGTCTTCTGCAACTTTTTTAGAAAATATGAAGAAAACGTACGTTTATGACGTCAGATTTAGAATTTATAAACGCATTTGAGTAAAATGATTTGTATGATTTTCTGCATGGAATTACAATGATTCAGAAAGCACGAGTTTTTTTAATATTTCACCAGTTCCCCCCCCCCCCCCCCCCTTTTATTTTTTTTTAGAAAATTACAGGCAAGATTTTTTGGAAACCATACATTCTTCTTTATTGTTTTTTCATCCAATTCATATTTAAGTGAAGTTTCCATTTTATATTGAGAAACATCCAAGCTTTTTCAGTTCCTCAGTTCCGGACAAAATTCTGATTTTTATCTTACACATTCTCTACATTATTACGTCACAATAGCTTATTCGATAGAATTCTCGCTCTTTGTTCGAAAGATTATGAGTTTGAATTTTGTCCCCGACATACCTGAGTCGAATAAAATAGGTAGCATCAGTTCCTTCGGCATGCGCTCTGCAATTTAAAAGTTGCAGGTCTCTCGGATACGACCTTAAAGATGGAGGTCTGATGTCACGGCAAGAGTTCGCACGATAAAGATCCCTTACTGCTTAATGGTGTCGAGGTTCAAGTAATTGTCAAAATTTGGTGCGGGGGGTGGGGGGGGGGGGTTAAACCTTTTCTCAGTGTCAACTACTTTTCAGTACCAATTCTAATACTACATTTTCGGTACGTCACTAAAAGTGGGGGGGGGGGGGGGGGGGACCAGGCTTTCAATTAACATTTCCTATAGTATAAGTAAGGTTGGGAAAAAAAGTGGGGAGGCCAGCCCCCCCCCCCTCCTGAACCCCGCCTGCTGCTACGCCCCTTTGGTGACTTTTGTTAAAGGTGTCTCTGTGACTTGTTAGGGTGTGTTTTAGGGTAGTTGCACACTGTGTCGGGAAACAACAGAATTGTTCGTCATACCACTCAGTCTGCAGCTACAGAAACAGGTAAATTTTATATATTTTATATTTGATTATTTGGTTGATTTTATGTTTGATTATTTGTTTGATTATTAGTGATTCTTTTGTTATAGTTCGTTTTATGTTAGTGTTCTAATCATTTTCTAGATACATGTAGGACCAAGGAAAAATATATAGTAAATTCAGCCACTTGTTCGTCATTGTTATTGAAGTGTGTTTCAATTCGATATAAATGTAATTGTTTGAAAGGAAACCTATGCGAACTCAACCATTTATTAGTTGTACATTGTTACGTTACACAATCTACTTACGGTCAAAACAAGCCATCCTGGTGCACATGGCGTTTCCGTTTGAACAAAAGCACGTGTTACATCCGTCTTTAGAAGGAAAACTTTCACCCACTCTGTATTTTTTGCCATTGTATAGACACCCTAATAAAAGAAATTAATAAATACAGGTAAAAAATATACTACAAACAGTGATTGATTAAAATAGAAAGCATTCTGAGAATATCGCATAAGCAATACATGTATCCTACCGGATTTCCCTTTTCTTTTTAGGATACAAGATCGTTTTTAAACATTAATTTAGAACATCACGAACCCGAACGTATTCCCGATTATAAAAAAATAAAAAAAATGTTATAATAACCTCAAAATTCAATGAAGGAAATTGAACTTAATTTGTATCTCACCAAGATACACTTACATACTAAAATTTAATAGCCATTCTCTGTAACCACTTAAACTTCGTTGCCACGCATGGTCACCGATTTTGATGAAACTTCACCCATGCTTAGTACTTGACACCAGAAACAAATATCAATATCAATCAAAATTTCGTTGCTAAGTGTCTCGGTTGCTATGGCAACATCCGGAAAAGTTTGAAAAATCGAGATTTTCAGCCACTTTAAATCTTGACTGTTGCTTAATAAAAACTAGAAAAAGCAAATAAATCATTCTCACAAAAACATGACACCTTGATGTCACTTATACTGTAAAGAAACTGTTTAGAATATATCTCTAAGTAAGTGGTAACCAAGGGTACATTTGGAATACATTTAAAATGCTGAAATATGCTGAAAAACACTCCGTATTCACTAATGGTAGGTGTGACATGCTCAAACTCAATCAAAGACTTAAGAAAAACAATGAAAATGTTTGACCTTAAGTATATAAGTATAGGCAATATTATTCTATAAATAACTTTTATGGTTGCCATGGTAACACAGTGTAACCATGCAAAACCAGTAACTAACATTGGGTTAATGCTACTGTCTTGAGGAAAAACATGAAAATTCAAGACTGGCAAATATGCATCCTTAGGACCTTGCAACACCACAACCACAAGAAAAATTGGGTATAATTGCTACTTTGCAGTGTTACCATGGAAACAAAGTACCAGTACTTAAAAGTGAATTATTTTTTGCTGCATTAAGAATTAAATTGCCATATAATCAAGAAACAAATTAAAGGACTCACACTGAATAGTACTTATCTGTTAGAACTGAAGTTGAATGTCATATATTGATAAAATTTGATGAAGAAAACAACACTGTTGCTATGGTTACCAAGAAGGGAAAATGTTCGATTTTGTGAACTTTATATCAATATAAAACCCTGTGTGCCAACTTCTTGCATCCACTTAGAGATTGGATGATAGTCAAAATCAAAAGTCAGGTTAGCTGTTAATAAATATCAATCATAAAAATTTTGTGAATCTACATTTAAGGGTACGTATCCAAAGAAAAGAAAATATTTTTCAGGTTTTTAAGCATATACTTTCTGCTTATTTCCATAGCAACGCTCTATTTAAAGAATCTAATCTGAATTTTTTCAAATGGGAAAACTAGAAGCACATCGACATCTTTGAAAATTGATCATTAGTTATGAGGAAATGTGCTTTTTTAAACGATAGGATCAGATTTAAACATACAGAGTGTTACTTTGAAGGCTTTCTGTGGTATAAAAACCTTGGCAAACATTGCCAACCAAAATGAAATATCATATTTTGTTCTTGGTATATGTTTCAAGGTTCTTTTTTTCTATTATTTGGTCACATTTCATCCTATAATTGCTTTTTTTATTTTTACTTGTATGAATCTATAAAATTCAATAATTTTTTTTTTACTTTTGAATACTTTGTTACCATTGTAACGTATGTAATAGTTGATTTACCAAACATGTTTATCATGCATTTGAGACATCTGACCTTCAACTTTTGGAAACAGTCATTGCGAATTGTTTGCTTTGCCACAAATGTTAACTACGGGGTTCTAAACATGTTAAAAAATGCCATTTTTCGAACTTTAAGACATGTTGCCATGGTAACTATAAAACTTAGCAACCAATTTTTGCCTGATTTCAGTTTAGGGTATCAATGACTTTTATCATAGAGAGTTTGGAGAAATTCTGAGACTATGCGTGCCACAGCTCCTATATAAAATTTCAAATCGTTACAGAGAATGGCTCTCAATGCCTCAATATCTGCAAGCGTTATGAACAAAGACCTGCGGAAAACCAAGTGGGACAGACTGATATCTAGGAACTGTCGGGCGGACTGCTAGACAGTCGGACGGAAAGACTCATCGGAAATCTAGAACCCCCTCCACTTTCACCGGTTGGGGACTACTGAGACAATTGAAGGGGAGTAAACTTTGATAGAGGTAAATAATACGCTACAATTTAAATAATGAAAAATATATCATATGGAGAAATGATTAACTGTTTATTCACAAGGTTGCTCCCACGTGATTTACTTCTCATTAATATTCATAAGGTCCTGCAAAAAAATCAAATTCAATCATTTCTGTTATTTATAAAATAAAAATAAAACATACAGGACTTTTTTATTTTTATCTCTTTAAGCTAACGCGCTTCATGAAATATGCCGGCGCAAAGCGTCGTAGTTCATAACCTTATGAATCTACAAAAATTAAATTCATTTGTTTCATGAGTAGAATTTAGCGCGATTGTCAATTGGCAATGAATGATACCGTTTGTCTTAATAATAAGTAGGTCACACAGATGCAAAAAAATTGCCGTTTTTATACCCCCCGCAAACGGATTTTGAGGGGATATATAGGAATTAGCTTGTCCATCTGTCTAGCTGTCCGTCTGTCTGTGCAAATGTGTCCGGTACATATCTTTCTTACAGAGGAACATTAGAATATACTTACCTTTCCCTGATCCCACTCCTACAGGATTCACACAACTTGTCCGACAACCACAGTCAAATGAGCAACACTTCTGTACTAAAACAATGAAAAGGAAAAATCAATATAGGTACAACACCTCTGTACTAAAAACAATCAACAGGAGAAATTGACATAGGTACCACACTACTGTACTACAGACAATCAACAGGAGAAATTAACATCGGTACAACACTTATGTACTACAAACAATCAAAAGGAGAAATTAACATCGGCACAACACTTCTGTACTACAAACAAACGGAGAAATTAGCATAGGTACAACACTTCTGTACTACAAACAATAAAGGAGAAATTAACATAGGTACAACACTTCTGTATTTAAAACAAACAAAAGGGGAAATTAACATAGGTACAACACAACTGTATTTAAAACAATCAAAAGGAGAAATTAACATAGGTACAACACTTCTGTATTTAAAACAAACAAAAAGAGAAATTAACATATGTACGACACTATTGTACTAAAACAATGAACAGGAGATATTAACATAGGTACAACACTACTGTACTACAAACAATGAACAGGAGAAATCAACATAGGTACAGTACCCGCATCGTTATTCTTTACAATTCTATCGTGCGTGTATCTTATCGTATCGTGCGTGTATCCTATCGTATCGTGCGTGTATCCTATCGTATCGTGTTTTCCGTTTATCAGGTTTTGCGTTTTCTATCGTGTTTTCCGTTTATCGTGTTTTGCGTTTATCGTGTAGATCGTTTATCAGGTTCTATAGTGTATCGTGTTTTGCGTTTATCGTGTACATTCGGAAGCCCTTGCTTTTTATCTTTACTATACAAAGAAACTACTGAGCTATTCCGAGTTTCTTTTTCGTTTTGTTAATAAAAATAAGATTAATTCAACGAAAAAGAGAAAATAAAGTTTTATCCCTTTCCTTTTCATCAATATAAGAAATATTAAAGCGTAGAAGGAAAAAAATTAATAGCGTATTTCATAAATGAATTAATTGATTTATTAATAAATAAATAAATAAATAAATAAATAAATAAATAAATAAATCAATAATAAATAAATAAATAAAATAATTGTATCATGGTAAAGCAGAGAGTGATTGTTAAAATTTAAATAGTAACTCTATTTTGCGGAAATGAAATTATAAGTAGATCGATCACATGGTCTTTTTTTTTTTTAATTTATCGAATTGCATGATATATTTTGTCAAAATTAAATACTATTTACATGATTTTCTTAAATGAATCAGGGTTACCGGAGAAAGATTTTTGGTAAGGTACGATGTTCGCGTACACAAAAAGCAAATAAATAAATAATAGGCAGGATATTGATCATGTTGATATGTATCTTTTTTTCATGCAATATTCTATTTTCCTTGTTAATCGTCTGATAACGTTAGTAATATGTTTACGCCTCTGATCTGCATGTATGCACAATTATTAAAAGTATTGATGTTAGAAATATAATAAAACATATGACATTGATCCAGATGATTTTAACAACGATTTTGGCCGTATACGTTCAAATTTTAAATTTATTTTTTAAAGCTAATTATAAATTCCTTGATATATGTCTAAATTAATAAAAATATAATCAAAATTATAAATATAATGTATGAAAATATTCTACCCAATTTATCACACCATGGCTGTTACAATAGAATAGAAGTTTTTCTTATTAATTTTATCTGGCATCAGATAACATAAAAATAATATATACAGGGAAAAACATGATTTTTTTTAACAGCTTACCTTTTCGGCGAGGACATAAACTGAAAATACAATCCATCGGGATACCAAAAATCAAAATAAATCGAAGACCTTTCCTTACCAGAAAACTGACACGTATGTGTAGCTCTCTAATTAGCACACTGTCTTCCTTTGCGGTCAACCACCCCCCCCCCTTCTCCCCTAACTGACACCTCGGCCCGTGTGTGTGATCACCGTCAACATACCTGTACTTATTTCTCACCTGGTGTCAATTAGTAACCTCGAATACTACCTGGTTTTAATGAAACGCATCTACTTATTTTCGGGGTTTTGTTCCTAACTTGTTTGAACAAACTTATCAAAGATTTAATTCAAAATACATTAAATAATTGTACAATTTATGGATTAAAAAATCATCTCATTGCTTGAATGTTAAATAAAAATTCAAATAAATCAATTTAATGAAATGAAGTCCCTAAACTCATTCCGCTGATTTATTTCATTTCGTTCAATGTTTCCATTATGTTTATGTAAATAAGTCTTTTAATGAACTTAAAAAAAAAATACTGCACTTATGGTACATGCACTTTCGGATCATCGGGTTTTCTACGTAATACGGACAAAATTAATTCTAGGAAACAATTTCATTGATCGCAGAAAGAAACGGATGAAATAATTCTGACATTCTAAGCTATGCAAATTAGCTCGCATTATTTTTTACGGTACCTTACTATAAAAAAAAACAAAAGAAGTCGTCTGATACCGCCGTGACCATGCAAGACTAGTAAATACACCGAATCAATTTATAGTATTAATCGATTTCATTCCATACGAATTTATTCAAGAATTTCAATATTATATTTGGCTATTTCGTTAGATCTTGTTTATCTAATTTTAAATTGGTTACGGACTTTCAACATCCCGCCCTTCAAATATGCCTCATATGAAATTACCGGGTCAGTCTAAAATAATTCTAAGATTTAATAATTCATTTGCCGAATTAAACCTATTTTTTGTTATCATTAGAAACAGTACACACAGAGTTTAATAGGAATAGGTTTACAATTATTGAGTCGGAAAAGTCGCATTTCACTCTTTTAATATTTGTTAATTAATTTTTCTGTTTTGTTCTGTGAAGAAAAAAGTACATGTATTTAACCATTCAATGTTCGTTAATAAATACGAGGTTTTAAGTATCTGATTTATAAATGTTTACATGTACATAAGTCAGAGCTTAGCGTAAACATACATGTGCAGTTGTAGCAGATTCATATTCTCATGACACAGTTTACATGTACTTTGTATTAATGCAGAGCGGCATTATTTTAACAATAATTTAGACTTCTATTCAGGAAATTAATTTTCTTGAACTGTTTAGTTTTTGATAGATCTATCATGTTAAATTTATTAATTTTTGTTAAAGCCGGTTTCTTTGAACCTTTCTTTCGGCCGGTCTTCTTCTTGTATTTTTTTTTGTAAGATATTAATATTTAACTGCGAGTTTTGGATACATCGCGGATTATAAGCTTTAGACATTAAATACAAATATTCAATTTATTGCGTAAATTTCTTCCGTGAAATAACTTGGTACTTGTAGATAATTTTATCAAATATAAAATTAACATGTATTTTTTTCATAAATAATAAATCTGTTTATAGAGTTTCAAAATTCACACCCTTGAGAAGAAATTAAAAAAAATAATACAGTCTCCATTTCATAATAATCCATTTAATCACTGTCACTTTTTTTTTTATATAAATAAACAACTTTTGTAAAATTACCACAGAGATCTCAAGTTCTTTTTATAATAATTTAATGATCTTTATAGTTTAGATTTGAAGCTCTGCAAGTATTTAAATTAAAATATAATTTAATTTAAATAATCTTTAATCTTTGAATTTAATTTAAAATAACCTTTTCGTCTTGTCAGAAAACGTTCCGCATTTTGAAACAATCCTATCAGGTTTTGCGTTTATCCTATCGTGAAGATCGTTTATCAGGTCTATCGTGTTTTGCGTTTACCGTGTTTTGCGTGTATCGTGTTTTGCGTTTATCCTATCGTGCGTGTATCCTGTCCTGTCGTGCGTGTATCCTATCGTATCGTGCGTGTATCCTATCGTATCGTGTATGCTGTAAAGAATAACGATGCGGGTAGTGTACAACACTTCTGTACTACAAACAATGAACAGGAGAAATTAAGATAGGTACAAAACTTCTGTGCCCAAAAAAGCAAAATTAGAAAATAATAATAATAATAAAGCAGTTAAGAATTGTCACGGTGGCCTAGACATTTCAGCGCATGTAAACTGCAGATAAATATTGGTTGTCCTCTTTACACAGTATTATTCTTAGTTTCGTTACACTACCCTACCTCCTGGACATTCTTTGTCCCATTTACACCGCCTATCAGCTTCATTACATTCACATGTGGCGTTTAGACGAGTCACTGGACACGTTCCCAGCTTTTCTTGAGAAGGCCGATCAATCGGAAGCGGTGGTCTATCTTGTGCCAAGGCCTGTGAAAAATTACAAAAAAAAAAAAATAAATAAATAATCTTACGTTTTACAATCGATTTGTGTTATTTTATTTCCAGTTTTTTTAATTGGCAATGTCTAGTCACTTAGATTAAATTGTTACATATTTACAAAGTATGTATTTATTTTTTAAGTACATTTTACAAAGATTTATATTACATTTCCTCCTCAAACAAGTATATTACTTTTTAGAGGGAAGAATTATTATTAGCTTGATAAATATTTTTTATTAAAAGTTAAAACCGTTGTTAAATTGTTCCCTAAAGATTTTTTTTAAATACATACTTGGATTTAATTATATCATAGTAAATTATATTTTTATTAAAATTATAATAATTTTACATGGAATTTCTAAGCTTGTGAATGATAAACAGTTTTGCTAATAAATAACATTAAAGAAAATGAATGTGAACGTTTTCTTGAAACACTGACCGTGAATGTATATAAAGAAGATACTGAAGAGGAGAAGCAGGACGATTGGGATGAATTATTGTAAAAGTAAAATTAAAATGACAAAAGGTAACCCACCCCACCCCGTCAAAGTAAAGAAAACAAAAACATTCCAATAATTTTTTTCATATTCTATCGTTTATGCCAAAAAAAAAACATATGGATAAAGCATAAAAAACAAAGAGACTTACACAGGCCGAAAAAAGCAGGATAAAAATTGTTCCCTGCATTCTGTCCGATATTTTTTACAATTGTGTCAGGCTGGTTAAATGTGTATTTATAAAGTTTTTGGGGCATTATTAACGTCCTTTAATCTACAAAATAATTTATTTTCCCCGAAACAAAAACAACATAATTGCTTTTTATTTTTTTTTTAATTAAGTTCATGAACCGGTGACAGGTGACGGCTTTAATTCGTCCTGTGGCACTTTCGACTCGTGATTGATTACAAAAGGCAGTCTTTATAATTACAACCACCCAAAACTTTTTTTTCCAAGTTAGTCATTTGACTCTATTCTTAAAGACGTTTGACTTTAATTTATAGGACTCAATAAATTTTTTCTCCAGCTTTTTTGTTATTTGGTCTCTGCTGACATAGTTTCTTATGCTTCAACTGCTTTGTTAATAACGATTTTGAAACTTTCTCCCATTTAATCCTTTTCAGGGGAGCAGTGGAGTACTCACCTCTATGGCACCTGATCCCACATCTTCTGTTTTGAGAGCTAGTTTTGCTCTGCTTCATTTTGTATTGTTAAATAGACGTTTGAGCTTGAATACTGTTTGTTATCTCTACATTTTACTCTACACATTTCTTTAATATAAAGCTTTTTAATTTATTATTAGGAGTATTGTGTTGCTTCAAATCTGTAGTGTTTCGGTTTTATATATTTGCCCTTGACCATTTCGCTAAAGATCGTGTAATGCAAAGAAAGTGCAATTTATGGCGCACTTTTCGGGATAGCTTCTTCACTTTCTAGCTTTTAACAATCATCTATACTTTGCATCCCCTTAGTCTAGACACATACTTTAACTAACATGTATATTGTTATTACATCCCCACCTTTTCACAGACTTATAAACCATTTCTTCCCATATTTTAGTCGGAATCACAAAATTAAATTCAAGCGAGGTTATCGGTCTTCATGATGGATTGAAAGGCTGATAAATGAAACAGGTTAATTATAAAATGGGTCTTTTGTAGCTGACAGGTATATTTTATATATCACATGTTACATGTAAATTTGTCATTTTTGAAACATAAGGTTATTTCAAGGTTTAGTTATTAATTTCCTGAAACCCCCTGTAGGAATGAAATCTTGATAAATCAGCTGCTAGTCTCTACATGAGTGATTAAAATAAAAAATCCAAGTAACTTAAAGTCTCTTAAAATAGTCATCAATTAAAACTGTTCACAATGTTTTTTTTTTTTTTAAGAATAACAAACTTCTGCTTAAATTCACATTAGTGTGTTTTTGCGGCTCCCTTTTACTAAGGAATTTTTGTTTTACAGTCCCTGAAACGTTCTACTTTCCCATTTTTCCGTTCGCTCACCGTTCGTTCACTGTTTGTTCAGCGTGCATTCACCGTTCGCTCTCCGTTCACAGTATTGCGTTCACCGTTCGCTCGCGTTCACCGTTCGCTCTCCGTTCCGTTTATTTTGCGTTCACATTGCGTTCACCGTTCACTTTTCGTTCAGTCTTCATTGTCATTCGGAACTTCCGAAGTGAAAGGACTTATCTTTTTGATGGTAAGGATTTACACGTTTATTAATTAAATAACTTAGATATCGTGTTTGAAGAATAATTATTTCATTGCAAAAATTATCTATGATATTTATATTTCTATTATAATAATTCAGCTGTTACTTTATTCATGAAATTTCCCTGGAAAATAATACATTAAGTACCTACATGTATGTAGAACGATGCTAAAATATTAAATTTGAAAAAGGGCAGTGTACAAATGCTTCACGCACGGCAACAATTTGTTGCAGTGTTAAAGATTACAAATCATTAATGATTGTATAATAATTAATCCAAGTCTTTTACAAGACAAGAATACACAGAAAAAAAATTTCTACAGTAACACGTATTTTAAAATACACGTAGGTCTGAGAAGTATAAACAGTACTGCAAATATTTAATTAAATACTTCTAGAGGCTAATTAAATTTTAAGCGTGATTTAAATTTTAGAAAAGACCAACTGTTTAAAATAGTATATTATTAGAGAAGGAAGATTCCTTCCTTTCACCGTACCTAAATATATGTTTGCCTTTCATTATAATTAATCCCCTCCTGTGCCTTTTCTCCCAAAATAAAATTCTTAGTGAATATTTTCAGTATTTAACTAATACGTACGTAATGTATATGGTACCACAAGAAAATCAGTATATTTTTTTTTCTGCAGGAATGCAAACATCAGATCTATAAATGATGGGGGAAAATATTAAAACTTCTTGGAAATACTAAGTGACTGCCTTCGGTATGTTCGGTGAAACGTGATTTCCACACCTCCACACAGGATGAAAAGCCAGGTTTCCCAAATTTGGAAACCCGATGGAAACATATGGGAATCGTGACATCAGTAGTTTCCATATAGTTTCCATTTTATGGAAACCACATAGTGGTTTCCACATAGATTCCCGACATGAAAACAATCAACCTGTGGTTTCCCGTAAGTTTCCCAAGATAGGAAACCATGGAAACATGCCCTGGTGGTTTCCATGTAGATTCCCGACATGGAAGCCACCAATGTGTAGTTTCCCCCATGTTTCCCAGGTAGAGAAACTTTGAAAGTATATCTCAATACTAACCCACCTACTTTTTATTTTACAAAAAGTTAAATATTTTCTGATGTTACCATATGCTTACCAATTATAGAAACATTTCAAAAGTGTTTACATGCTGTATCAAAATAATTAACTTCCCTTCAAACAGTTAAAATAACTAGATGTGTATTTCTGCATGATAAAATTTAATATTTCATCACCGTGAACGCAATTCAATTTTAAAGATTTATCAAATAAGTTTTGGTAAACTCGTATAGAATGCGTGAAATGGAATAGAGAAAATTAAGTGTAGTTATGTAGATATCAATCATTTCCGATCCCACTTTCTTGTAAGCTGTCTATGATGAATGTTCCTTTGAAAAAATGCAAGAGCGAAGGAAGGGCACCTTTAATGAAATTATTAACAGAAAAGGTAAAAAGATCGATAAAAAAGTAAATAAAGAAATATGTCAAGTTGCGATTACCTATATAAAATGTAGTGATTAAGGACAGATGAGACGTTCCTCAGTAATATAATTATAATTTTTTCCAATATTTTGACATTGAAGAATTACTTTTTTAACATTATAACATGTATTCACATAATCAAGGTACCTAACAAGGCATTTTGTGTGAGATACCAGAGGTTGGCATCTCTTATACACCGGGGTAATCCTTCAGGAAAAAAATACTTCAGTTGGTTTGTCACAATTACATTTTTAGTGTTTCAAATTTTTAAAAACCAGTTTAAAAAGTAATAAAGATTTTGTATACAAATTTATTATACATTAATATGAAGATTTACAAAACATATACTTAATGGGAAACGTCTCGTCTGACCTTTAAAAAAAAACAAAATATAGAAGAGTATGTATGGTTACATAGAGATCAATGTAAACTGGTCAGATAAAATCCATCGAACTGGTTGGGGCTGAGTATTATCATACGAGTATTTTACTTTAGTAAGATTGTTTTTTTTAATAAATTACTATTATTTTGGGGTGGGTTGATTGCTTTTCATTTTTTCCTTGAGAAGTACCCCCCTCTCTCCCCCCCCCCCCCCAAATAAAACCACACTTTTGAAAAAGTCACTATAGTCGGCCTGTTGTTTAATAACTACGGGCACCTATCCTCACGTGCCATATCAGGTGGAGACACGTGCCGGAAAGACACCTGTCACTGTATATTTATTATATACTATATGTGAATTGAGACGGCTTTCTACCTAAAGGGAACAATGGGCTGTTGTCGAGCATGTACACACACAGCCTCCGACCGAAAATTCGTTTGAATTAAGATGACGATTTATGTTTTTTTTATCATTTAAAAAATTGTATATTTCATAAATAAAGTTATACAAGAGAACATATTTATAAAATAACATACATTTATTTTAAGATGTTCAATGAAAGAACAAACTATTTCGCATTTTTATTCCAATTTTCATTACTGATTCAAAATAAAACCATCCTCTTTAGAAATTAAATAATTTTCTATAGGTATTGATTAAATCTAAATTCTCGTTGTGTATAATTATTTTAAATCAGAATGACTTAATAGATCAATGTGAAATCAACACTGTATTTAATAGTCTTGATGAGTTTTTGTGTGAAATTTGTAATCCAACGTACTATACAATGACATTTATTAAATAATGTTACTATAGTATTATATTCATTACATAAAACTTTTTTTCCTTTTTTGTATATATACGCAGATCCCCTTGTCATAAACGTCTGCACTTTTCGCATAAAATTTCAATGTAGGGTCCTAAATGCACATATGATCGTATATTTAACAGACTTTAAAAATTTCAGCCATTCTTTTCTCCAAAGGCCATTTCTCAAGATAAAGAAAAGTCTATAATATTTTGCATCATTTTGTTTTCCTGAAGAACAACGGCTTTTAAAATAGTGGATGCTAAGGCAATCTATTTAAAGAATTAAAGGGGGAGGAAATAAGCACCTCCTTCTTATTTACCTGGTCTTAGAACCTCTGTCAATCATCTGAAATTAAGCCTGAGATTGGATACTTTGATTTGATTGACGTTTAGCTTGCTGCTGTTGTGTATATCTTGTGTACCTTGTCTGGAGATCGTACCGACCATCGAATTAACTTTCAGGCTTTTGATGCCTACCGCACTGTATGCCAACGTGATAAAGAAGCAATCAAATCGTTCTTTTCTTTTTTTTAATTCATAAGAATATGCCATAAATATAATCAATCTATCAAATTATTAAATAAATGACAAGAAAATCATGGCTATATAATATATTATAAATTTAATTTTAAAAGGGAGGATTTCATATCACGATTACTATTTTAATTTCCGTGTCAAAACATGAGTTAACGTACATTGATTCCTCCATTAATTAACAAAATAAACCGACCTGCGTTTGAAGCTAGTGTCATGGAATTAAATAAAATTATTTTTTAAAACAAGTATGACAACTAACATTGCTCATGAGTCAAGCGAATTTATATTTATAAGACAATCCTGTACGTGTCGCTTTTCTTCGAGACATGGTTACGAAGTAACCTGTTACGGTATAATAATAAGTTTTAGAAGAGAAATTACTCGGAATATAACATCTTACTTTGTATTTAATGTTTGAAATTAAAAATGAATCCTGAAAGAAAAAAAACGATGCAGTTGATTTTTTTTCCCGCTTCATAGCTGTCGGGGAATCAACCCCGGTTCGAAGTCCTGGCCATTTTTACACACCATGCGTTATGGAAAAATCAAGTAGCTTTAATCTTAAAAAGATATTTATTTAGACAATAATATTTCTATTACATCATTTTATTCTCAAAACATCGTTTCTAAGTTTTATTATTTACCGAGAGACTGTTTTATGATTCACTTTCTTCTTTCGTTTTGCGTAGACGACGTGTAATTTGAATTACTTCCCTTTTTGTCGCCAGACTACAACGACAGATTTTATCTATAAAACTTTATAATGAAACACACTGTATATAAGAAATACGAATTATTAAAAATGTCAATTATTTTAAAAGAAATTGAGAGAGATTCTGTCTGCAACAAAAAATGCTTTATTTCGCATTTCAATTCATGAGCTAAACATGAAAAAAAAAAACGGCCTCGGTTTACAAAGTCGTAGGAAAACGCATACAGGTAATACACTCAGGGGCTCAGGTAACATCCTGTGTATATAGGTAGTATACACAAGCCAGCGTCGTTCCCTCGGTGCTTCTCAGCCGCTTCGATTAAAGGCCGAGGTTTTCAACTGTACGGTTTTCCTCAGGTAAGTTTGGTGTGGGGTGGAGCTTAATCGAAGCGGCTGAGAAGCCCCGAGGGAACGACGCTGGCTTGTGTATACTACCTATATACACAGGATGTTACCTGAGCCCCAGAGCGTATTACCTGTGTGCGTTTTCCTACAATTTTGTAAACCGAGGCCGTTTTTTTTCATGTTTAGCTCATGAATTGAAATGCGAAACAAAGCATTTTTTGTTGCAGACAGAATCCTTCTCAATTTCTTTCTTTTAAAATATTTGATATTTTTAATAATTCGACATTTTTATATACAGTGTGTTTCTTAATGAAGTGTTATAACGAGAATACATTTAGCACCAAAATCTGTCGTTGTCAATCTGGCGACAAAAAGGGAAGTTATTCAAATTACACGTCGTCTACGCAAAACGAAAGAAGAAAGTGAGCCATAAAACAGTCTCTCGGTAAATAACAATGAAACTTAGAAACGATGTAAAAAAATTTTGAGAATGAAATGTTGAAGTAGAAATATTATTGTCTAAATAAATATGTTTTTAAGATAAACCCTACGTGGTTTTTCCATAACGCATGGTCGGTAAAAATGTCCAGGGCTTTGGACATGGGTTGATTACCCGACAGCAATGAAACGGGAATGGAATCATCTGCATGTTTTTTTTTTCTTTCGGGATTCATTAGTAATTTCAAACATCAAACATTTAATACAAAGCAAGATGTTATATTCCGAGTAATTTCTCTTCTAAAACTTATTATTATACCGTAACTTCGTCACCATGTCTCGAAGAAAAGCGAGTACGTACAGGTTTGTCTTATAAATATAAATTCGCTTGACTCATTTGAATAATTTTGTCATACTTGTTTTAAAAAGTAATTTTATTTAATTCCATGAAACTAGCTTTAAATGCAGGTTGGTTTAATTTGTTAATTAAAGGAGGAATAAATGTACGTTAACTCATGTTTTGACACGGAAATTAAAATTATCGATTGTAATCGTGATATGAAATTCTCCCTTTTAAAATAAAATTTTGTAATATGTATTGTATAGCCATGATTTTTCTTGTCATTTATTTAATTATTTGATAGATGGATTATATTTATGACATATTCTTATGAATTAAAAAAGAAAAGAACGATTTGATTGCTTCTTTATCACGTTGGCATGTGCGGTAGGCATCAAAAGCCTGAAAGTTAATTCGATGGTCGGTACGATCTCCAGACAAGGTACACAAGATATACACAACAGCAGCAAACTAAATGTCAATCAAATCAAAGTATCCAATCCTAGGCTTAATTTCAGATGATTGACAGGGGTTCTATGACCAGGTAAATTCGAAGGAGGTGCTTATTTCCACCCCACAACCAAACTTACCTGAGGAAAACCGTACGGTTGAAAACCTCGGCCTTTAATTGTATAATTGTCACGATTGTATTTTTGTGCAGTTTTTGTTCAGCAAACATTTCTTTATCTAAATTGTACATTTATTTACTTTATTTTTATTCGCCGAATTACTACTCTTTTTAAAAAAGATGCGTGCATTCTTAAATTTGACTAATAGACTCGAACTTCAGGAAAGTAATTTCCGTTAGGGTAATAAACTTACCGGGAATTTTTTTTACTAGCATACCTTACCAGATTTCTTAAAGAAAAAAAACATTAAAATAAATACAGGGCGGAACCAGCTAAAGCTGTATGCATAAGTACAGCCCTGCACATCAACGAGTATCTAGATGACTTTTGACATAACATAATCTTTCCCATCACCTCACTTATACCCATCACGACTAAAATACTGAATTAAAATACTGTTACATGTAGCAAATAGAGAAAAGTCTAGCAGGTCCACCAGTAATAATACAGTATATTGATAACAGCTAGGCTCAAAATCTAATTAAAACCAGAAAAGGAGGGAGTTCTATTAGTATTTTAATCCCCCCCAAATTATAAGCAATTATAATTATTAAACACCGAACTTTTCAATCATCACTATTGAAATAAAAAGAAATAAGAACGGTTATTGTTAATTATACATGTATTATAATTGTAACTCATTTTCATGCCTTTAAGGATTCCTGTGGAAAGTTTGCAATTGAAAAAAAATGTACTTTTAAAAGTTTAACATCTTTTGGTGTGACATTATAAATTCAGGCACATAGCAACAGGGGGACAGGGGGGGGGGCATTTCCCCAACATTACCTTTACTATAGAAAATGTCCATTGAGAAGATGGTCCCCCCACTTTTTACAACAGTATATACATATCAAGGAAATATAGGAAGAAATTGGAGGTGAAAGGAAGTTGGTCTTGAAAAAAAAAGTTGGTCACAACCCCCCTCCCCCCACGAAATAATATTTTCGAGTTTGGGCAACTTCTAATTTTGTTTTTTGTTTTTTTGTTTTTTTTTTTTTTGCTTGACAACTTTTTTAGGTAAGTAAAAAAAAATTTTCTCAGGTTGCCCCCCCCCCCCCCACATTTTTAAAAATGATGCTACGTGCCTGAAATTTATAATTATAACAGTTAAAAGTGGCGGGGAGGGGGGTACTTTCAGCTAGGACGGCCACTACCAACAACCAAGCCCCGAACCCCTCATCCCGAAGGCAAATAAGTTGAGGTGTCACGCAAGAAACATAATTTTTCTCTGCTCTCACGTATTTAACCGCTTTGTATCTAAATATACTAGGTCTACACATCATATCGGCAAAAATATTTTAATAGGAGCCCCTCTTTTTATTCCATGAACAGGCGAAAACTTCTTAATTCTAATACAAGATCTCATAATCACACATAATCCTAGTGAATGTAAACAGTTTATTTTCCCATCCTGCATCGCCCTGCAGGCGCTTTATTTCTTTGGTCAATTTCCCGAGGCGCCATTTTTGGAGGATCGAGAGGGACGAAGAAGAAGGTGTAAGCAGCTCGTAAATGAAAAAAGTTATTGATGTTTCACCACCCTTTAAGACTGTGATAAATGCAATGACCAACGACCAAGGATTAATGTACGTATACTTTTGTTAACTTTTTACGGCAAATAATTGTAATATTTGGCAACAACAAATCTTCACTATCGGAGGCAACTTTTGTTCTGACACCATTTTAAAAAATTGGATATCTAAGTTTTAAATTGTTAAGTGCATATATTGCAAGAGAGAGAGAGAGAGAGAGAGAGAGAGAGAGAGAGAGAGAGAGAGAGAGAGAGAGAGAGAGAGAGAGAGAGAGATTTGAGACAGCAACATAACTTAAATAGATTATAGAGGCCCCAAGGCACCGTGCATGTGTTCCATGCTGTATGTTGTAAAATGGCAACATTTCGCCTTTCATCATGTTTATTAAAATGTATGCTCAATATGTATGTTCTCTCTCTAAATATAAATGGATACTTTTCGGATTAAAAAAAATATTTTTAACCCCGCTCAAATTATCCGGTTGATAATAGTTATACCGAGCATGGTTTCGTAGTTAAATTCAGACTGAAGTACATCCGGTTCGAATACATGTGTTTTCTGACTTTTCGGATAGCCAACTCTTTTGATTTTTGAAACTTATGACTTATGGCTTATGAACGAAATACTTTTGGTTCAAAACCTTGATAAAAGCATCAATATTTTTACAAAAAATGTCTTCAATCTCAGCTTATCCGATTATCATCATCAGAACAGTTGGAATAGATTGTAGTCAATACTGTAGCATAACCATTAATCATATGCAATGATGATGATATGGAGGGAAAATATACATAAAAAGTGAATGTTGGTGAAAGCCTGTCCACTTCTCTGAAGAGAATAGGTTTGTTTATTGAAATAGTTTACCGCTCAAAAGATTTTTTGTAATGTCTAACCTGCTGAGATGAAGATGTAAAAAAAGGAAATTAAGCCTTCATAGTGAATTAATATTGATAGTATGTTTCAAAATGCTTATTACAAACTTGGTAATAAAATACAGAACACGTTAAAGCTGAATACGATTCGTAAAAGGAATCTGTCCGCCATTTTTGTTCCCGAGTCTAGCTTCTCTGCAGCCTGCTATAAATAGAGCAGCAGTTGGTCACTGTTCAGTGTTATCAGTCTACACCGGTGAAGACGGACGTATGCTATACAGAACTCGGTAGGGAGAGTAATAACGTAATACTTCATCTAATGCAGGAAAATAAGACACCAAATAAGTTTACAATATACAAAAAAAACCAGATAAACGTAGCTGCAATAAAATGTAAGAAAAGGTAATGCAAGTTAACCAGCAAGAACAGGGGTCACTATTCCACGCCAATACCCGTGACAGTAAAGCAGTCAGGTGTAACGAATGCAACGAGTATACCCTAGTATTGATGTATCGTAGATAATGCTTTCGAAAATGGCGTATTTATTGTACAAATAAGTTTTAAATTACAACCAACCTTTAATAACAGGACGTGAAGTTTTTTTTTCTTTTCAGAAAGTTAAATGTTTTGTGTGTTCATTCGAAGTCTATACTCAGACACGTAGCAACAAGCCCACCCACTCCCCCCCAATATTACGGTTGGCATTGTAAATGTTATTTGAAAGGCATGTCCGCCAGGTTATACTACGGTAAAGTGATAAAAGGGAACTGTGTTATTGCATGAAAAACATTGGTACTTAAACAAGCTAATTCAGAGAATTCGTGTTCCCCGCCTAAGGAAAAAGTGTGATCCCCCTGACTGAATTTGTAGAATTATTAAATGTATACATGTATACTGAAGCAAATAAAATACATGTATGTCAATATGCATATAAAGATTTGATTGCTTATTCTTTATTATGTGTATAGAAGATTATTTTAATTTGGAATATTTATCACACTGTAATGATGATTTTATAACCTCATAAATTTTTCATTTCACATGCTCAAAACTATCATTTAGTAAAGAAAGAGAAAAAAGTATTTAAAAAAAAGGATCGTGCGAGATTCGATCCCGGGACCTCTCACATGTGAAGCGAGGGACATACCACTAGACCACGGAATCTCTTTCCATGGAGTCAAGTATATGCAGAAGTGAAGTCATATACATGTATATATTCATGTTCGGTATTGTCAAAATTTTACACAATCCATGGTGTTTGATTTATTTAGCCTTTATTAAACAGTTCTAATAGATGTAATAAGAACATGAAGTCCGTCGAGAACCTGTTTTATACGCAATAACTCTCCTCATTCCCCTGTGCTAAAAATAGCGACATGTAGTACTATAAATACTAATTAAACGAACGGGGCGGGGCACTTTCAGAGGGGTGGGAGAGGTCCTAGGGAGTTCTGGTATAACATTACATTGCAGAAACTCAAAATCTTTTTGAAATATCGCCCAGAAATGATTGTATTACACACAGACAGAATGTATAAATTAACGATCTTTAACTTTGACCTTTTGACCTCAAAGTCAATAGGGGTCTTCATTAGGCCAGAGGGAGTTGGTATGTAAAATTTCATTGCAATAACTGAAATGGTTATACAGATATCGTGTGGAAACGAAAGTCTTATAACAGACAGAATTTGCTTATTTATGTCCTTGACATTTGACCTTTTGACCTCGAATCAATAGGGTTCTTCTTTATTCCATAGGGAGTTGCTATGCTAAATTTCATAGCAAAAGTTTAAGGGGTTCTAGAGATATCGTGTGGAAACGAAAGCGTTATAGACAGACAGAAAGACGGACGGACGGACGGACGGACAGACGGACAGACAAACCCAAATAAATATACCCCACTTTTCAAGCGGGGGACAATAAGTTGGCACTGAAAAAAGGTTGGACTCTACCCCCGTCCCCCCCTCCCCTCGAAATAGGATTTTCGAGTTAAGGCAATGTTTTTTTTTTTGTTTTGTGTTTAAAAGCATTTAAAATGAATATCAATTCAACTCAATTCAGTTCAATGGGCACTAAAGCACATATTTATATACAAGAATGTGTTGTTAGCCATATACATATATTGCAAAATATCAAACTATTGTAAGCTTGTTTTTAATATCAAAACAGTCCCTGATATATAGACAGATTTGTTTTGTAGATACAAAGTAATGTGGATTAAGCTAACAAGATAAGTTATTAACATCGAGTAACCTTGAATTGAATTGAATTGAACATATTTTATTGAATAAAGTCAAAAGGATCGGACACAAGTTCAGTAACCTTTGAGTCCTCTCCTAATACAACATTTTGTAAAATTGCCAAAATTAAAAAAAAAACAAACATATACGATTGCGCCCATGAGAAAAGGGTCCTTATGACATTTTCATTAAAACAGAGAAATAACGTCATAAAAACGTGACGTTGCAGATCGACGGCGAGCGTCAACGCAAATTTTTTTTTACCACGTGTTAACGTTTTTGACACTAACTTTTGTCGTGGGTCTTAATATTGATAATAATGATAGAATTTCCATCGCATAATTGATCTGTGTCCAAATCCTTTTGTCCAATAGTTCTAATAAAAAAGACAGAATTTAAATCCAGATCGGTTCCTTTATTAGTATAGTTGAAGCTAGTATTTATATAATTTATTACTTTGATCTATATTCATTAATTTTTGCCAAAAGCTTCAGACAGTGGATTTACTGGCTTGTTCAATACATGGACGAATGAATTTGATTTTGATATATGTGGACCAGTTGGAGATTACATACTAGACACAGAAATAAATATAATATCGCAAAAGGATTTTGATCCGCTCCACTGTTCACAACATATACCGTTAAACTTTGAATCACCGGTGCAGGCTAACTTTTGTACATTTTGTTTTTATGCGATGCACATTTATTTGGTATAAAAATGAAGTTAACCTCTTCTAAAACAAAATAAACTTTAAAGTATAATTCTTCTGAAGGCTTCACAGTTCGAGAAGAATACACAAGAAGAATATGATAGATTTTCTATGAATAAAAATAAGAGAGATAACTCGAGGTACAAGAGAGGTACCAGAGAGGGAATTTCGATGCAAATGAACGTTTTTTTCCTCATTAGATAAAGTTTAATTTCTTAACAATCGTCTTGCATGGCTTTGCTACCGGATTTAATACAAAAAAATATATTAATTAACAGCAGCTTAAACACGTTTTAATCATAATCACTTTTAAATAAAAAAAAATGTGTACAATCCTCTAAAAAATTGAACTAATCTTCATATTTTCTTCATTTATCTTTAATAATAAATTAAATATGACAACAACAACAACAAAAATAAATAAATAAAATTAACTAAAAAAATAAAATTAAAAAAAGAAAATTACAAGATTTTAACAGTTCACAGTGCACTTATCATTCAATAATTTTAGCACTTTTGAAATATTTTTTTCTTTATTTAATAGAGAGCCAGGTTTTAAAACCTATGAGAGAGAGAGGAAGAGAGTACATTGAAATCAATTTATATCCATTTTTTTTTTAGGGGGGGGGGGGTAATTCTTTATGAATTAATTTATTTCGGGTTTTATTTTTACATGCAATAAAATAAAACAAATACACTGAACAAAACATGAACAATATACTTGCAAGATTCTTGTTTTGGCTGCAGACATGGGGGGTTGAGGCATTTGAATTACGAAAACCGAACTCTTACAGACGTTAAACTTTCTTCGAAATTTCGGGTGATCATTACCGCCGCTACACTAATTTTATCAATTAATCTGTGGCCAATTACAGATCAATACAGTTACATATTAGAATCCGCCAGTAATGTACTGCTTAAAGTTCTAACCCCCTACCCCCACCCCCGATAGGACCCGTTATAAATGTTGTAATTTATGCAAAAAGCGCTGGCTAACGAAAGATGTAATGTAGAGTTTTGGTCTACTTCTAAATATAGCAGTAATATAACCTTTTTTGTAGCAGTAGTGTTGTGTGTAGTGGTATTGACAATTTTAAAAATGTAGCGGTAATGATACATACCAAATGCTAAGCATATTAATGTCTTTTTTATGGTACCAGACTGAAATTCATAAAAAGCAAATCATTTGGAATACTTTCAACATGGGTATGTATTTTTTATTAAACCTCGACACAGCTTACATATTAGAAATTCGTTCACAAAATAAAGTGTGAGGGGGGGGGGGTAAGTGTTGAAATAAAAAAAAATGACATCATAACTAAATAACAGTATACCTAGCTATATTTATCACTTTGTAATTTCAGAATTCGGCCAATCAGAGGATATTACGTATATTTAAAAGACGCAAAACTGGACACCAACCACAGCTAGGCACTTGTTTCGGAAATTAATTTTTAACCCAAAGAATATATTATACTATGGTTTAAAAAATAATTTTCGAAACAAGTGTCTGTGACATTGACATATAAGTCTGATTTCCAATTTGAAATTGTGTTCTATCATAACCAAAATGCCCAGAATTATATTAATACATTATAGGTTACTCTTCAGTGCCATTTCACTCGTTGATTGTGGTCAGTCAAGTTTTTAGTTCCGGGCATGTGTTGCCCAATAATTGATCGCTGATTGTTTATGAAAACGACATTGTTTAAAATTACTTTTTAAAAAATAAATTAAATAATAATTTTCCAATATTATTGTCAACCTGGGTTGTGTATTTAGTTGTGTGGGGTTGGGGGGAGGGGGGTGCTTAAGCCCATATTAACTACTCGTACAGGTATAAGTATGTCATTTACCTATTTAACGCATACCCCCACCCAACTGACATCATCTCGAAATAATTACCACCGGAATTCCTGGAACTGACCCTGTCTTAGATCATGCATGCGAGTTTTATCTTATTTAAACAGCATATTTTAAATGTTTTATGAGTAAATGATAAAAACCGTTCAATATTGGGATTGAAAAAGGGTGTATTGTTTCAATTGAGATAAAGATTTTATTACCAATGCAAGACAGAGTTCCTTCCAAATGTTTTTACAAACATTTTATGGACTATTGCTCAATGTGCAATCTATCCACAGTGTATCAAATTATTGTCCTTAAAATTGATGTATTTTCGTAAATAATTGCATTTCAAATGTTTGTCTTCATCATATTATATATAGAAAAAAAAATTCTACATTACTGGATAGATTCTGGTTTATTGTTCCCGGGGAATTTTTTTTTATTTTCACATTTGGAAAGATGTATCAGATTTAAACAATCAAACAACAAAATTGTTGCTTAATTTAAAATGAAACTTAAGGTAGAGATTGATAGGTTGTCAACAAAAATTTGCCCATTGAAATTTTTTGATTTTTTATAAATATGTTTGTATTGAAACCTTGTTCTAAATCATATAAAAAATTCAAGGCAGGTCATCGGGCTAGTTTAAGAGAAATTTGACAAATTAAATATAGCCTACATCAACCACCGAAGAGCTGAAAAAGCAGGGTAAAATAATATAAGAATATATGGAAAGGGCTGTAATTTTTTTTATTGGTATATCAATTATCATTTGTCTTATATTAATTCAAACATCTGTCTAAATGGATTAATATATGACATCAATCTTAAATTTATCAAGCATTGCAAGCGAAAAACAGAATTACATTTACCAAGATGCATGGTCAAATTAGGTTAAAATATTGCCTAATCATTGCACAAAGTCTCAAACATCTGCTTCAACTGTGAATAAATTACCCATCCAATTTCTCTTTTTTATTGCATATTATAGTTAGTCTATAAGTGTCTAAAATTTCGGAAAAAAATCATACTACATAATGGGCTTTAAATTCATCCTGGAACCAGTTTATTATCTTACACCCTACCCTACCCCCTTCCTTTAGAAGGATGCACTTTTGAAGAATATGGTGACCAAGAGAGATTATCAAGAATTTATCAAAATATTTAACAGAAAATGAGTAAATTCTTTGTAATATTCTTCTAAATGTCATTTTGTATCACAAAAACAATTTATACATGTACACCTAGACACAAGTTGCCCTGGTTGACCTTTTTGCACTTATATTTTAAAAGATAAGAACTTTTCCTTATATCGTTCAAATTGACTTTGATAGATAAAATATATCAAATTATTTCCCCAAAATTGAAAATATTTCAAAGGAAATTAGTAAAATTCTTTGTAATATTATTCTTCTAAACTACATTCTATATCACTAAAAACAATTTATACATGTAGACCTGGACACATTTTGCCCTGGTTGACCTTTTTGTACTTATATTAAAAAAGATAAGAAATTTCTTTCATATCGTACAAATTGACTTTGTAGATTTATTATACATATGATTCTTGGATGAACTATCAATAACAATGTCTATTCACTAATTTTGTGCATAAGTAAACTGGTTTTATCATCTTCCTTTGACAACAATAGAATGATTAATTTCACTTTTCTTTTAACAGTTCCTTTTTTTTTATTCCAAATACATGTACAACATAAATAAGAAAACCAAGTGAGTATGAAGATTTGAACGCAGAATCAATCCACGGCATGCTATACTTGAGTTAAATATATTCAGATAAAAATGTGTTATGTATTACTCTGTTAAATGCATGAAGACTGCCTGGTCATCAGTTGTCAGATATTAATACACTAAAGCATCACATGGTAAAGAGTGCGGGAAAATGGAGAGTGATTCGGTTATCATTTCATACATACAAAAATTGTCATTCTTATTAAACAAAACCATGATATAAAGGGTATTGTCGTAAATGATAAGGAACACAAATTATCTCAATTTGCTGATGACAATTTTCTCTTGCCCTTGATGCATATGCGCAGGGGGAATAAGGAAGCATACAAAATATTCTATCTTGACTAAATCAGTGCTATATTATGACGTCATAGTAGGCGAGATGACGTCAATTCTAGAACACAAGTTTTCGTAATATTGGTATTTAGAGATGTAATTTAACTCTAGAAAATGAATAGAAACGTGTAAACATTAACAACAATGAAATGTTCTTATTTCGTTATGCTGTATTTTGTCATTTTGATTAAAATCTACCACCGATGACGTCATATGTGTACATCAAGTAACTTTGGAATTGATCATGTCGTGTAAAGAGAATTTGGCTAAGACGGCATGTACAAAGATACGTAAAATGGAGTTTAAAAGCAAATATCAAGAATATTTTGTAAAATTCATATGGAGATCAGTAAATAAAACAGGTATGCTAATTTATTTTCATCGATTACATTCTCTTTCGAAGACAGTCAGCTATATACGTAACCCGATTGGCCTTTCCTCTGTCATTTGTGACAAAAATAATGCAACAGAACAACAATAAGCTGAATATTTCAAAACATCATATTTGTACATATAGAATGTTTGCCTCCTAATTTATTTGGAAAGTGCTGCTAGGATCCAGAGTTAAGCACGGTTTTACGAAAAATCTCGGTTCATATGTAAAAAATTCAAAACATCAGGTAAGGTTTCGTGCGAATGTGTGGAATAATTATTTTACTAACGGGACAGTGGGATTCTAGCAGCACTTTTTAGACAAAACAGATGTTTTTCAACTACATTATTTACTGAAAGAAATTATTAATCTCCGGGGTATTGTTGTTCTGTTAACTTTTTTATTAAGGAAAAATTCGCTATTAATAGAAGTCACGTGATGCAGTGGTGGTAATGCACGTCGTTGCGTTAGACACTCTTTTATTTATATGCAATAATTGATAACAGTTTACGTTTATGAGTGGTTTTGGTAAATTATCAAACTTAATTTTCTTCAAAATGTCTAAATTTCCCAAAAATGACTTATATGCTTCCTTAACATACCCGTGTGGTTCTGCAGGTTCTCTATATGCTGCGCTTCATACATTAGAATTAGATGCAAAATTTTCAGGTTTGAAAATAAACAGTACAAAAACTAAAATTATTTGGATAGGCTCAAAAAAAAATTTCTGCTGAGGTTTTTCACCATTCAAGATGGAAGCCAGATTGGGGCAACAACTTTCTCCTTGTTAGGAATGAATTCTCTGTTGATCTAGAAAAAAATGTTGATATAAATTTCAAAGTCCAATTGCCAAAAATCACTTCAATGATTCAGCAATGGAAAAGACGTATTCTAACTCCCATTGGACAGGTAACAGTTGCAAAAAAATTAATTGTACCAAAATTAAACCATTTGGTTATTTCATTACCAAATCCAAATGAAGAAATCTTAGACAATTTAACACAGCAGTTGTTTATTTAGATTTGTATGGGGGTCAAAAAGTGATAAAATAAAACGTGTTGTTGCTACGCAGCACCAGACATTGGGAGGCCTTAACATGGTACATCTTAGAAATTTTATACTTTCTCTAAAATGTGCATGGATTCAAAGAATTATTTAAGCCGCTTGATCCGAAAAAGACACATATAATCTTACACAATAAAAGTACTTCATTACATTAGATAATGTATCAAAATAAACTATCAGATTGATTTAATACTTTATAACAATTATCGTAGCAAGGAAAACATAGATCAAAAACTTTATTGACAAACAGAAATTCCTTACGGGAAGCTAAGATCCGTTGTGAGGTTAACTCTGAACAAAATAAATTTATCGGTTATATCTAATTATGAAGATAATTCAAACCCGAGTATTTTTTTCCATTTATAAAATCTTATAGAAAAAATGGTCGGGTTTGTTCTTCATGAGATATACATGTACATGTAAGCGATAAATCTAATTTTTCGAAGGTGATTTCACGTGATGTCAACATAGGATTAATTTTTGTGTGATCTAACAAAATTTATTTTTTTAACTTTGAGTTTTAATTTCTTTTAAACTAAAAAGACTTTAGGTGTATAGTTTGACAAAAGTTGAAACAATTTATGGACGATTATTTTTCAAGAAGAAAAGCGAATATATTTTTCTGCGATTAGAATCGGACCAAGCGGCTTTAAAGGAAGTCATTCAGGGTTGAATATTTTTGAAATAGTTTATGGACAAGATGTTGTGGAAATATTTTGAATTTGGGTGATGATTTTTTGTTGAAAATGTTGAAATGTACGAAAAACAAATTTGGGAAAGATGTCTTAGAGTCTTGGTTATCCTTCATCACTGATAATCGTTTTGACAAGGTAAATCTTACACAGTCTGAAATTTTATCAACCCCAGTTTGGCTAAACTCTTGTATCAAAGTGAATAAAAAGAGTATTTTTTTTATAAAGAATGGTACAAAAATGGTGTAAAAATTATTGATGATTTTTTAGATGTCAATGGATCATTTTTATCTAGAGAGAATTTTGTGGAAAAACATATCATTCATCATGTATGTTTTATGCAGTATAACAGCATTATAAGTGCTATTTCATAATTTTTAAAAGATACAAAATTTTCAAGGATAGGTTTCTCAAAGCTACAGCGTCCATTTTTGCCATTGTGATACAAAAGATTAATATTGATTGATAAATGTTCAAAAGATATTTTTAAAAGTATTAACACAAAGAATGTAAAGCCAACCGGTTTTTCAAAATGGAATTCAGAAATGCTTCTAAAAGATTTTCAAGAAATGGAGTTGAGATATGTTTCTGATGTGTGCTTTAAGGTGTCTTCAAATTCAGCTGTCCAGTGGCTACAATTTAGAATCTTGCATAGAATACTGCCTGTAAATTATTACCTTAAAAAAATAAAATAAAAAGAAAATGATATTTGTACATTCTGTAACAATGAATATGAAACCATATTGCACAGTCTGTTCATGTGTAAAGATGTAATGCATATTTGGAATGATCTTAGTCTACATATTTACAATTATACATAAAAAAGTGTAGGTTTCAATATTCAAAATGTAATCTTTGGAGAATTACCTTTGTCAAAATCAAACGATGTCATAAATTTTGTAATTTTATATGCTAAACAGCACTTTTTTCACTGCTTACAAAATACAAAGAAGCCTAATTTAAATGGGCTGATTGGCCATTTAAAAATGTATTATAGGTTTAAAAGTACATATCTGTTAAAAATCTAACTGCAGAAAATTTTGAGTCTACATGGTCACATTGGAAAATTATGTTGGAAATGTAATCCTCTGAAAAAAAAACAAACAACATATTTAGATCAAATGTAGCATACTTTCCCCCCTTTTTTATCCATATAAAGTGTGTAAAAATTTGCAAAAATTGATGTATTGCTGATGTAAGTGTGAGTGAAGTGCGAAAGTGGGTGGGTGTGAACAATTTTCTGTGCAATTTTGATAAATGTATCTGATGGTTTTATTGAAAGCATGGAAATAAAGCATTAAAAAAACTTTTTACAATTTGCTTTTTATTTCAAAAAGACAAATGATTTGCAAGTAAATGTCCACTATCATTTATAAAAGGGGTTATGATAATTAAAAAGCATCTGTCATCCAAAGCAGAGAAAGTTTACACATTTCTGCATTTGAACAATATTAGCAAAATATGTTTTTCCATTTTTTTGATCTGAGTAACTAAACACCACCTCGTGTATTAGGATAAGTTTGATTACTTTAAATTTTTACCAATCCGGCCTTTATCATGTTCTGACACCAGAAATGTCTGGTTTTGTTCTTCTATTCTAGAAGTTACAGTCTGGTCATGAAATAAGTTTTATCTTTTAGCTAAATAAAAGTACTTTAGGAAGGTAAAAAATCTATGTAGGTTATTGGTAATTGAAGATAAATATATTGGTTGTACCAGACCTGTGCGTAAACAAACAAGAACCATAGTCATGATCGATATGCTAACAGGTCCAGTCCAAAGACTGTTTCTACCTACGTAGCTATTAATAGCTACCTTGGTATTTAAAGCTACCCAAAGTAGCTATTTTTATCTACTTTCTGCTTTACTTCCATTTTGTGGCCAAATGCAGGAACGGCGCAACATGGTGAGCACAAGATTTCTTCATACATCCACACTGATGATGGATATGACAAAAGTTCGGTCAAAAAATGATTACTTCATATATTATCAATTTGCATAGAAACTAATATAAAATCGTCATGAATACTAGTATTCACCTTATGTATCGGACACGGACACAGCATACAAAAAATCTGTTCTGCAAAAATTTTACTTATTCCGTCATACCAATTAACATCTGTAGATTGGTTTTCAATCAACCTTGACGATGAGGTTAAAGCGAAACAGAGCCATGTTACGAGCGGGTTATTCGTCCTGCTATCTCTAAAATCGCCACCTTACTACCACAAAAACAGCTATTTATACAGTAGACGATTATAATCATTACATTCATTCGAAATTTGAACGAAAACAATTCCGCAATTTAATTTTTTTGAGCCAGTCAACTTACTGTTGTATTCCTCGCACTGGCGCATGCTCACACCGTTTGACTTATTTTTTTTTTTGCATGGTTTCCCATGCCAAAAATAGCCAGGGTACATCGATGAAACTAAATTGTCTAATGTAAGTTTTGCTCAGCAACCAATATGGAATAATAATATGCTTAAATATGAAAACAAAACATTATGTTTTAAAAATTAGATCAAAAGTGGGATAACACATATTAAAGACCTTTTTAACAAAAATGGAAAATTTAAAACTCTACAAGAATTGTCCGTTGATTTAAAAGAAAAATCAAATTGGATGTGTGAATACAAAATATTAAAAACAGCAATCTATAAAAAAAATCTTTAAGATTCAATATGAATAGCTGTGCATACATACAGAATATAGGGAAGCGTTAATTTAAGTTTGTAAATGGTGTTTATTGTATTTAAGATAAGAAATGTAAATTTTTTTACGATAATTTACTCTTTAAGAAATTTAAAGCCCCAAGCCATGAATTAATGTATAAAAAATTATTTTCTGTTGCTCAAGAGAGTTGGAAGGATATATATAGAAATAAGGTTAAAGATATCTATGACAAAAGAATATGTGAATTTAACTATAAATTGTTGAATAATATATTGTGTTGTAACAGTTTTCTTTTTAAATGCAAATATAGAACTTCCGCTTTATGTAATATGTGTGATGAAATTGAAGATATTAAACATTTACTTTTTGATTGTGAACATGTTCATATACTATGGAAAAATCTGAGTTCTGTGTTAAATTTTGATGTACAGTGGAAGCATGTCGTCCTAGGTTTTTATTCTGAACGGAATTCCAGAATACAACTTTTAAATACTTTTGTGTCTTTCTTAGCATACAAGATATATAAATTTAAAATGTTTTGCAGAGTTCAGAACAAAACTGAAACAGAAGATTTGTTATATTCCTATGTGAAAACAAATATTAAAAACAATATGGACATTTTACTGAATTTAACAAAAACTCACATGTATAAAAATAAGATGGTGACATTTGTAGAAATGCTTTAACTAAATATATGTTTCTCTGTAATTTTTGTTATACTAACTATCCTGGCCCGGGTTAGTTAGGAATTGTAAACGGGTTTGCATAATGATTAATAAAATTATTAAAAAAAATATAGCCAGGGTTTGAAAAATAAACACTCTAATGAAATTCCATGCGAAGGAGAAATAAGGCTCTGACAGATGCACGGGGGAGACATTGAAGATAATGAGAGTTTTCGATTTTCTCTTTTTGGGGGGGGGGGGGATCTTTATTTGAGCTTCAATAACTCATGAATGATTGGACAAAATGAAATGGGAATTTGGTTTAATCTTTTTGAAAGATGATTTTAAATAAAATTTAGATAGGAAAACTAAAACATATTTTCAGAAAAATAAATTTAATTCACCTCAAAAGTTTACCCTGCGTTTCTTTTTCCTTTCAGTATATACAATTAAATTAAAATTAAACTTTATATCTTTATTATTCAAATAGTGCAGTAACACAGCAAAATATGGTTTAACTTCTTGTACAATAAATTTCCTCATTTTCGTAATCCCAAATGGAATGATCTTCATCCAATTTAAATACGGCGTCGTCGGCGCGTACGGCGGGAAGGGCCGGGAAGGCGAATACGGCGTGTAGGGCCCGGAAGTCGAATACGACGTGTAGGGCCCGGAAGTCGAATACGGCGTGAAGGGCCGGGAAGGCGAATACGGCCGGGACGAGAGGGGCGATCTGGAATGAAAAGCTGATATATAATTGTGTTCCTGCTTTTTTTTAAATCAAAAGTACAGCTCTACGAACTTTTTAATCTCACATGGTTTTTCGCATAAATTAAGGTTATATTCTTTTTGCCCTTAAATGAACATTGTCGACCTTGAATACGAGACATAGCTCTAATATGTATTTAATCATTTAAAAGGTAATTTTTTTTTCATTTACGGTCTTAAACTTTAGAATTTTACAATCATATTTATCTTTTATGATGCTAGATTCAGAAAGCAACCATATCAAAATACAAGCTTTTTAACATGAAAAGCAGTCTAACAAATGAGAAAAACTATTATCGTTTTGCGCTTTATAGAGTCATGTTATTGTACAGAAAATAAAAAAGAAACATGATTTGCAATGTTTTTGAGTCAATGCTAGGCAAAGAACTGCTTTACAAAGAAGGGGTACATAAAAGGCCACGTTTGAACCCGTAAAAAACATTGGGAATTATCGCAATCCATCAGCCAATAGTACATGTATATTAAAATCCTACCAATAATTATCTGTGAATTGTGTTACAAGTTAGTAAGATAAACGTAATATTAAGTTAGAAGTCATTTTTTTAAATATATTTTTTGCGTCTTTGCACAATTTGCATTAAAATAATATGACATTTATTTGTGCAAAAACAATATAAGACTAAAAAGTGCGTTGAGCTGGCTGTATATCTGTTGAAAGGTAAAGAACATCATTATCAACAAAATGATAAGACTATGGCCCCAGTATATATTGAAAATTCTTACACTGAAGTCAAAAGGTGTATTCTGATAATGCAGCGAAGATGAAATCATGAGTATATAAATAAAGAAAATGGTTTATGATTGAAGTCTGAAGTCATTGTTTAAAGTTTTAGCAATACATGTACTTTCGACCGAATTGAGGCAGCAGATAAATCTGTGTAAATCTACATTTCCTTATCCAACCCAAAGGTCATAAGTATGGTATTATGGGTACATACACGACAGGACCGTTAGCTGAGAGCAGAATGGTTGTTTTTCATCAAGAAAAAATTATATGTGAATTGAAATAACCCGTCATTTTCGTTGAATCAAATAAGTTAAATATTCATATTGCTAGGAGCTTCTACACATTGTCTTAGAGTAAAAGTAAGCCCGGTCAAGAGTCAGCGCCCTCGCTTAAGTCCAGTACTTACTTGTTCCCTTTCTACATCGTGTGTTGCACTCCCTTATTGACTGGAAGTTATTCTTGTTTCCCTGACACCCGCCGTAGGTAAAACTTTCACAGCGATTCGTTCCTCTGTTATACCACCACCGTCCTAACGCTTCTTGGCAAGGGCCGACTACTTTCGGTAGGGAACATATGTCCTCTACAATAACATAAAACTTTACATCACTTTTGTGATTTTTTTTTTGATTTTAAAAGATTTGAATGGCATGCGCTCGGCAATTGTAAAACAAAGCTGCAGGTCCCTCGGACACAAACTTAAAGATAGAAACCTGATGTCAAGGAAGGTGTTGGAACGCTAGAGATCCCTTAGTGCTCGATGGTCCCGAGGTCCGACTATTGTCAATATATAATACAATTTAATCGGTAAGTGATTTACCTCTCTATATGAGTGAAAAATTCTCGAATGGGACGAAAACAAATATACAATCAATCACAACAGTTTTTACGTAATTGGTTACTTAATATTATTTAATTAGTAACATTTTTACGATCAAAGCTTGTAAATAACTACTAGTATCAGTTCAAACAAAGTATGATTAATCATACAGTAGCAAGCTACTTACGGCCAATACAAGCCATTCTCGGGCACATGGCTTTTCCAATGGAAGAACAAATGCACGTGTTACACCCGTCTTCAGAGGGAAATTTTTCTCCCTGTTTGTATTTTCTTCCATTGTATAGACACACTAATAAAAGAAATGAATAAAAAGAAATCAAACATATATAACAAATAGTGACTAAAAATATAAGAAACAAGGAGTACTAAGAGATAAATCATTTGTCAAATATTAACAGAAGTCCCTCGATCTGACATTTACTTTGCCAAAGCTTTTTTAGGTCACTCAGGTGACCTAATTGCTATCCGTTTCGTCTGACCTCGTTTGTCGTGCGGTGTGCGACGTGTGTTAACATTTGAACATTTTAAGCTTTTTCTCCGCAACCGCTCAACCAATTTTGGCATAAAGCATCTATGGGTTAAGGGAAACATAACTTGTGAATTTCATGGTTCCTACCCCATGGTGCCTGAGGGTTTTGTGCCAAAACCACTAAATTAATGCAATCTTTAAAAATCTTCTTCTTTACTCCTGGATATCAAGCAGTCACACTGTTGGCATAATTGTAATGAGCATTGAGTCCTATACCAAAATTATGAAATTCTTGACCCCAGGGTCAAGGTTTCTAGTGCTAGAGCGAAGCTCTATTTATTATATAGTGAAAATGCATAAATTTTTTGAAAATCTCTGCTCCTGGGTATTAAATGAACCAATTAAGTACAAAGTTATGATGAGCTAAAGTACTTCTTCCAATGAGGAAGAATGCCTCTACCAAAATTGTGAATTTTATGGCCCCAGGATCAGGTGTTCTGGTGATAGGGTGGGGCTTTATTAATTATATAGTTTAAATGTATTTATTCTTTGAAAATCCTCTTCTCTGCTTCTGGGTATTAAATAAACTAACTGAGTTCATAATTATAATGAGCAAGAGTGCCTCTACCAAAAGTGTGAATAAAGTGTTATCGCCCCAGAGTTAGGAGTTCTGGCATTAGAGCCGGGCTCTATTGATTTATTGTATAGTGAAAATACATTAAATCGTTGTAACCAATAGTGTCTCTATCAAAATTTTGAATGCCATAGCATGATGCTCAGATGACCTATAAGTCCCATGTGCTTCTTTAAATTTCCCTTGACTCATTTCTTTACATAGAAATTTAAAAAAAACTAAATGACTACTTACCTTTCCCTAATCTCACTCCTACAGGAAGCACACAACGAGTCTTACAAGCACAACCAAAGGAACAACACTTCTGTACTAAAACAATCAACAGGAGAAATTAACATCGGTACAACACTTTTGTACTAAAACAATCAACAGGAGAAATTAACATCGGCACAACACTACTGTACTAAAACTATCAAAAGGAGAAATTAACAAAGGTACAACACTACTGTACTACATACAATCAAAAGGAGAAATTAACATAGGTACAACACTACTGTACTACAGACAATCAAAAGGAGAAATTAACATATGTACAACACTACCGTACAACAACAATCAAAAGGAGAAATTAACAAAGGTACAACACTTCTGTACTAAAACAAGCAAAAAGGAGAAATTAACAAAGGTACAACACTACTGTACTAAAACAAGCAAAAGGAGAAATTAACAAAGGTACAACACTTCTGTACTAAAACAATCAAAAGGAGAAATTAACAACGGTACAACACTTCTGTACTAAAACAATCAAAAGGAGAAATTAAAATAGATACACCACTTCTGTACTACAGACAATTAAAAAGAGAAATTAACAAAGGTACAACACTACTGTACTAAAACAAGCAAAAGGAGAAATTAACAAAGGTACAACACTTCTGTACTAAAACAATCAAAAGGAGAAATTAACAACGGTACAACACTTCTGTATCAAAACAATCAAAAGGAGAAATTAAAATAGATACACCACTTCTGTACTACAGACAATTAAAAAGAGAAATTAACAAAGGTACAACACTACTGTACTGAAACAAGCAAAAGGAGAAATTAACAAAGGTACAACACTTCTTTACTAAAACAATCAAAAGGAGAAATTAACAACGGTACAACATTTCTGTACTAAAACAATCAACAGGAGAAATTAAAATAGATACACCACTTCTGTACTAAAGACAATCAAAAGGAGAAATTAACAAAGGCACAACACTACTGTACTGAAACACTACTGTAATAAATAATCAACAGGAGAAATTAACATAGGTACAATACTACTGTACTACAACAATCAAAAGGAGAAATTAAGAAAGGTACAACACAACTATACTAAAACAAATAACAGGAGAAATAAACATAGGTACAACACTACTATACAAAAAAAAGCAAAAGTAGAAAATAATAAAAAAAAAAAAACTGTTAAGAATTGTCTAGGTGGCTTAGTCATTACAGCGCATATAAACAGCAGATCAACACTGGTTGTCCTCTTTACACAGTATTATTCTTAGTTTCGTTACACTACCCTACCTCCTGGACATTCTTTGTCCCATTTACACCGCCTATCAGCTTCATTACATTCACATGTGGTGTTTAGCCGAGACAGTGGACACGTCCCCCGTTTTTTTCCAGAAAGCGGATTAATCGGAGGCGGTGGTCTAATCTGTGCCAAGGCCTGTGAAAGATTACAAAAATGTAAATAATCATACGTTTATAATCTATTTCTGTGTTATTTCCAGTTTTTTTTTAGTTATTGGCGTTGACTAGTCGAGAAGATAAAATTGTTAATTGTTTGTTAATAAATGAATAAATTGTTGTTTACAGTGTATGTATTTATTTATTTTAATACATTTTACAAAGAATTTTCGATGGTAAATTATTAATAGTTTGATAAATAATTTTCTATTAAATGTTAAGTCCGTTGTCAAATTGTTCCCTAACGTTTTTTTTTAAAATATACTCTTCAAAAAAAAAGAAACGCATAGTAGAATTTAAGTGTCACGTTAAACATAAAGATTATTTAGTAAAGTGAAGCATTGATAAAACAGAAATGTGGTAAGCAACAGGAATACTATCTAAATGTCATAATTACTCAACAATTTTAAAATTATAGTCTGTTTAAGACCATTAAAGATCAATATATGATATGCCCCCCGTTAGACACAAATGATAGCCACAAACGGCATCAAATGGAAGCAAATGTGTGTAATAAAAACTGTATAGGAATACTCTCCCACTTCAAATGTAGAACTTTGGTCAGGTGTTGCAGAGTCTGGGGATGCGATTGTCTTTGCCAAATCATGTCAATCCATTTTGTCCAATGCTGCTTAATTTGGATTAAATCTAGCGCTTTACATGACTATGGCTGAAACAGGTTTTTGTTTCTTTGCAAGAATAGGTGTGTCAAACGAGCCATATGTGGCTGTGTATTGCGAGATTGCGATACGGCTCTAAGATGCTGCAAATTTGAAAGAGTACGTGTAGGTAGAACATGGTTAGAGTACCTTTTTCCATCAAAGTCCATTTAATTCGAACCAAATCAATCTAACTTTCTTATAATACCATTTTCCATATCATTACACTACCACCACCAACTTTTTTTAACGTCCTGGAGGCAGTTATCTGTCTAACATTCATTACAAAGCATTAACACTCTTTAACTTATAGGAGGCTTTCAGATAAACCTTGTGCACTAGTAGGTTAACCAAAATGTTCAGCAGTGATACTATGGTCATACTCTATTGATTTGAGATCTTTGAAGTCGATATTTAGGGTCTTTTGGGGTAGGAACAATGGCATGCATAATCCTCTTGCAATAATTCGTAGTCATTTGAAAACGGTCTTGTTAGATAATCTGTGCAGTTCAGGGATAGCTTATGCTTTAGATGACGTCCTTGCATTGCGTTCATGCAATTTACGTAATCCTCGGAAGTGATGCTGTGCTGCTGATGTCACACGTAGTCTACCATATTTTTTGCGAACATTGGGTGTTCGGTGTTAATGGTTTATGTTTTATAGGTTAGATATGTTCTGTGTGTAACATTAAAACCTCTTGCAATGGTAGATTGCGGTACCCCTGCTTCCAGTCGCCCATTTTCCTTTTTGTACAACGCAACATTCAGATGCAGCATTTTTAAGAAGAGTCATTTTTCAGATAAAACCAGTTTCAAAATATCGAGAACCCCCGCTTTTGATAGCCCCTTTGCACCTGAAGGAATTGCATCGGAATTCAACAAATGAAAATTGAGATCAAATTTTTGGGGGAAATTTTGCAAAATCAGGTCTTTTTGTCTGTGAGACTTGTAGAATAGCTGTAAAGTTAACTATTGCATTAAAAATCATTACGTCGGGCACGGTGTTGGTATCAAAATGTCGAAAATTACTATTGCGGCGGCATTTGCGCTATGTCCAAAATTTTAAAACAATTCACTATATGGAAACTATATATCATTCGGTCGGTAATTGTATACTAAATACATTTAAACAAAAATATTGATTAAAAAATTCCATTTATCAAATATATTAATTCGACTATCCAATCAATTACGTCAACCAGAAGTCTCTGACGAGACTAAAGCTCTACTGGTTTGTACTTATAGCAAAGGAAGAGGAAAGAACTTAAGCAGTTGGGAATTGAAACTTTGCAACAGCAATAAATAGAATAATGATCCTTGAATAATTCTCTTTATGTTCTTAGTGTAGTCTACTTGCATGCCACATTATATTATAATCAGACTAAAACTGTATTTGAAGTAGCATTTTGAGAGTAACAGAAATTGCTATTTTTACTAACCAAGGTAATAATGTTCATTGAAGTCAAAAAGGGATATAAAGAATTACCGTTTGTCGAAATTAAAAATCTAAACACAGAATTATGTACCTAAGTGTAGTCTACTTGTGTGCCAAGTTATAATAGAATCAGACCAAAACTGTATTTGAAGTAGCTTTTTGAGAGAATTTCACAAATTTCTATTTTTAGTAACAACGCCAACACCGTTCGTCGAAATCAAAAACCTATATACAGAATTATGTATCTTAGTGTAGTCTACTTGTGTGCCAAGTTATATTGAAATCAGACCAAATTTGTAGGAGGAGTAGCATTTTGAAAGAATTTCACAGAAATTTCTATTTTTAGTAGCAACGCCAACACTGTTCGTCGAAATCAAAAACCGATACACAGAATTATGTATCATAGTGTAGTCTACTTTTGTGCCAAGTTATATTGAAATCAGACCAAATTTGTAGGAGGATTAGCATTTTGAAAGAATTTCACAGAAATTTCTATTTTTAGTAAGAACGCCAACACCGTTCGTCGAAATCAAAAACCGATATACAGAATTATGTATCTTAGTGTAGTCTACTTGTGTGCCAAGTTATATTGAAATCAGATCAAAACTGTAGGAGGAGTAGCATTTTGAAAGAATTTCACAGAAATTTCTATTTTTAGTAACAACGCCAACACCGTTCGTTGTAATCAAAAACCGATACACAGAATTATGTCTCAGTGTAGTCTACTTGTGTGCCAAGTTATATTGAAATCAGACCAAAACTGTAGGAGGAGTAGCATTTTGAAAAAAAATTCACAGAAATTTCTATTTTTAGTAACAACGCCAACACCGTTCGTCGAAATCCAAAACCGATACACAGATTTATGTTTATTAGTGTAGTCTACTTATATGCCAAGTTATATTGAAATCAGATCAAAACTGTAGAAGGAGTAGCATTTTGAAAAATTGTTTACAGACAGACAGACGGACAGACGAACGGACGCCGGACGCATTACTATCGCATAAGCTCTTCTGGTCTCTGACCAGTAGAGCTAAAAACGCATGTAGATCGGCAACAGGAGCGTCGCACACGCAATGAGAAAATGTTGATAATTTCCATAAAACAAACAATACAAGCATAAAATTTAGCAGAAAAGTTCAAAAAATGATGTAAATGATGTAAAGTTTTACAATTGTGATGTTGTTCAATCCGAATGATGTGAAAGCGTTGTTCAAAATGCAAGACAGCGATGTAGATAAGCATTATCCGAAGAAATATGGAAGGAACATGAAATGTCATCGGTAACTTAAAAAAATAATTTCATGAGCAAAATCAATTTTGAAATGGCATGTCAACGATCCTTTTTGTGTGCAAGGAACTATATTTTAAATTAGACTGATATTTTATGTCGATATGTAGGTTGGGTTTCTGATATTAAGCCGATTTATTGTGGGGACATTGACTAAGATGGTATGTCACAAAGTTTGAGGTTCAATGTCGCAAAGTTTTTAAACTTTGTCATATGGCAAATTTTGTAATGCTGGATGAAAAATTGATGTTGAAAATTATTTTAAATTCTACAAAATGTTGCCATGTTATTAAGGAAAAGATCTCTAGACAGAATTTTAACTTGCGGTACCTTAAATTTTAATAATAATAATTGCCGTATTACATATATGTACTACATGTAGCTATACGTCACAATTGAATTAAACGGCAAAAGGGTCACGTTTAAATGTTACACTCCAGCAATGGCCTACATTTTAAGAATTCATTTTTTTTAATTTGGCACCAAATAAAGTTAAATACAAAATGTGCAAAATAAAAACTTTATATAGATATGAAAATGAATTGATTCTATAATGAAGTGTTTGTTTTTAAGGCTTTTTACAAAGTCAACATAAATGTCACGCATTGTCCAAAAGTAATAAATCTGACTATAATCGTATAAATGTGGTAACATTGATCATATGTGTAGTCATTGAAAATAGACATATTGAAAATTAAAGGATAAATCCCGAGAGACACTTCAGCAGTAAGTGGTCATCACAGAACGGCCCACTTACCATACTTACATGTACTTCTATCTAGAGGAGCTCTCCAGTCTTGTTTTGAATGTTTTTTTATGGAACATGAGTAATCTTATACTTAGCAGACTCTAAATTGTTTTCTTTTAAAATTTTGTAAGTGTTCACTAAGTGATATCTAGCTGAGTATGACAATTTAAACCTAGACTCTACCGGGTATTTAGCTTTAAAAATAAATTAAAATTTTTTTCTCTTCCTGTAGAAATTTGATCATATTTAACCCCCACCCTGACTGAATCTATTAAAATATGTTACAAACTTGTAGGAAGGGGGTATTAAGGGGGAATTAAGGGGGCATTTTTTCACTTTGAAAAGTTAAGATTAGTACAGAAATGGACAAGTAGACATTGTAAATACTATGAAAAGGTGAAACGGAATGCAGACAGCTTTAAAAATTATAACACTACAAACTTGACATGGCAAAAAAATTGTCAGTTTTCCCAAGATGAAGTAAGACGAATATAGTCTTCACAACATAAAGGGTTAGAAGCTTACAAGTGCATTAAAATTATCCTCATAATAGAAATATCTTTTTACTTTATCATGCCTACACATACGAAAAAAAAAAAACTTTTCTATGGTATCACAAATGAGAGACAATTTGCAAGATAATAATAAAAGAACAAAGATCACAAGCTACTTTCAAACAATATCCCATAGAGAGCCAAAGACAAATATTTTATTCATGATAATAAAAGATAAACCACTTTCAATATGGCCATCAAATGGTTCTAGAATTCCATTATAACTTCCAGTGAGTACCATTCATGTTCCCAGGGACCAGTGTCTGACTGCCATCGTCTAAATGTCAACACTCGCAGTGACATTTCACGTACGGGAACCAGCTAACAATTACGGACAAACAAAAACTGCTTCATCTGCGTTTTGTCGCCAGATTTTACTTGTCATTATGTTATTATATATATATATATATATATATATATATATATATATATATATATATATATATATATATATATATATATATATATATATATATACACCATTAATTGTCTTATAAGTGGAGCCATTATGTGTAATTTGGGTGGTAAATTGTGAAGTTGAATACAAGGTTAAAGTCTATCAGCATGTATTACCAATTGCAACAGCATTATTTCAGAAAACATTTATCTGCAGCTTTGCATATATATATATATTATGATTTTCTTCATTATACATCTAGTCCATATTTACAATAAGAAATCCTAAACATCCCCTACCTTTTTGCTCTCAGTCTTATCAGGCATCCATAGAACAGATAAAACAAAATTTTTGGATGCGTTTTTGAACAGTACATACTGTAAACACTGGTCCCATTTCTTGGTTGTCCCAATATAAGAATCAGGGCTGAGAACTCCCCCCCTGCTTATAATAATGCCCCCGTTATTCTGCCATTCATCAGTCCTCCAATGCCTTGTAAGGGGGGTAGGGACCCCCCAGACCCAATTCTACATTTTAATGCCATCTGCTATTTCAAATCTTAGACTTAACACTTCCATTGTCATGAACTAAATGTAAAATATTTTCAAAAATTTGGCTTGCATTAAATTAAACGATTATAATTTGAAAAGAAGAAGATCGTTTTATAGAAAGACCTCAGTCAACTCTTTCTTATAAACCTAAACTAAGCACTGCAATAAGACAGTGTTATACAGAGTTTGTCCTATGGGCTGGTGTGGAACATAAAGTGTCCTTGTGTAGAAGATACAGGAGTAGTTATATAACAACTCATTAATACAGGACAGGGCATATAAATCTCCTCTTCATAACATCAGGTTCAATATTTTGTCATTTAGTTTGGCCCTATTCATCATGTTCATGCTGTGTGGTGTTATCTATAAATTTGTTTATAAAGAGCAATACTGCCTATATTGCTATTTAAACCCCAAAACCATTTCTTACTCTCTTGATGAAAGATTGAAGAGCTGCTCAGTTTTACATCCAAAAGATTTTTTAACCCATTCTAAAGGCCCCGGTGACCTTACAATGACCGTGAATATCTATGATTGTGTAAGATTACATTGAAGTGTCCTGTAAGCTGCACACCATCATTATATTACATTACATTCGGCCATTACCTAGATCATTACCTAGATAATACTGACATGCCCTCTTCCAGTGTGTGTCCTTGTCAGAATCTACAAAGATCATCCTGATCACCCCTTGATAAACACATGGTATATTCCTCAACGATGACCTGACCTCCCTTTTATAAGATTTACATAGTATATTCAATAATTATCTAAACATTATGTTTTATTAATATCTAATATCTTAAGACCGCTGTTATCTTTATAGAACACATTTTATTATTGCTATACCAGATACACAGAGTGAGGCTAGCTGAGCTTCATTCATATATCAAGCTAGACAAGATAAGATAAACAGTGTATACCCCGTGCGATATCTTTTAAATTGTGAAATATACATGTGCTAACATATGTTTTAAAACATAATCCACAAGTAAAATATGTACCAACAAGTTTAATCAACCCCCTCCCCCTTCTCTGTGTAAGAACAAGGTAACAATGAGATTGGAGGTGCAAAAGATAATATGGCATTATACTTTTTCAGTAGAAAAAAATCTTCATATTCATAAATTTCAAAAATGTTTTTTATGCATGTGCATGTAAGTAAGTATAGCTTAAATTAGGAGAATCATGTACTATTTCCCTACCTCTTTACCTACAGGTGCCTTCATCATGGTTTATGGAAATCCCCTATATATCACCTTTACTTTCATTTTCACTTTATGAAAAGAAGTATTGATTTAGAGAATTCTATTTTTACCACATGGAAATCTTCAATGCAGGGTGAGGTCACGAACTTAAAACATTTAACCATGTCTATGCTGCGGTGTCATTTTTATCAACTTTTGTGATCTTTTTCTTTCAGTTTACTTAATGAGAATAGACATTTTTAAGTTTTCAGAGGTAATTATGTGTATTTTCAAGCTTTATCTTTTCCCCAAAAGGAACTAGTGTTTTATCCCCCAAAAAAGAAAAACTTGGATCCACTCCTCAGTAGGTTATGGATATATAAACCTATAAATCTGAATGCCTGTTCTTCTCTAGCATCACATCTGTCAGAGTTAATTACACATAACTACTAGGTCTGCTCAAACAATGAGCCCCTATACATATCACCAGCATTGGGAACTTAATTAAGGTAGACATGTTGAAATGCACCATTCAAAAACTTCCCACAACAATCAACTTTATCAAGGATAAACCATCTCTCTCTCTCTCTCTCTCTCTCTCTCTCTCTCTCAACATAAAGATCTTTGATCTCTCTCCATACAACAAAACTTTCCTATCAATCATAGATATAAACCTTTCCAATACCCCCTTCACAATTCAAAACTCTTCAGAGCAGTTATGGATAAACTCTCTGAATCTACAACATTCCTTGCCCTCCCTCCCACACCCCCCCCTCCATTACTGACAGGAAATGCATCATTCGTTTACCTGAAGAGTAATTTTCTGTACCCCCAATTTTTTGACCATGTGATCTTGAAATCACTCTATACTACAAAAATTACAAGTCCTTACCTGTTTATTTTTTCTCCATAAAAGATGTAAGCAAAAAAGTAATGTCGACAAATTTTTCTAGAACTTTACGTAAAATAGCGTCATTTTGACGTTACCAAAACTGACAACAACACCGTGCGCAACGTCCAAGCATTTCACTCAAATACATCGTATCCATACAAAAAAAGGGAAGACAAAACTATCATACATTTTTCAGGGTATTGTTCCTCCTATACGTTTCTTTTTTTAATTTGAAGAGTTTAGATACTTGAATTTGATTATTTCATACATGTAGTAAATTATATTTTTACTAAGGTTGTGATAATTTTACATGGAATTTTGAAGCTTGTGCATGCTCAACAGTTTTGCTAATAAAAAGCATAAAAGAAAATAAATGTTAACGTTTTCAAAAAACACTGACCGTGAATACATTAAAAGAAGATACTAAAAAGGAGAAACAGGACGATTGGAATAATTTTTTTTACAAAGCAAAATTGAAATGTCAAAAGGTAAACCACCCCCACCCCCACAAAGTGAAAAAAATTAAAAATATTAATTTTTCTAATATTCTATCGTTTATGCAAAAACATGAATAAAACTTAAAGAAATAAAGACTTACACAGGCCGAAAAAAGCAGGATAAAAATCGTTCCCTGCATTTTGTCCGATACTTTTTACAATTGTGTCAGGCTGGTTAAATGTGTATTTATAAAGTTTTTGGGGCATTATTAACGTCCTTCAATCTGCAAAATAATTTATTTTCCCCGAAACAAAAACAACATAATTGATTTTTTTTTACATTGAGTTCCAGGAACAGTGACAGGTGACGGCTTTAATTCGTCCTGCGGCACTTTCGACACGTGATTGATTGCTAAATGCAGCCTTTATAATTACGACCGCCGAAATCTTTTTTTAACGCTAGTCATCTGCCAATATTTCTTAGGACGTTTGATAAAAAAATTATCAGACTCCACAGATTGTTTTCTCCAGGTTCTTTTTTGTTTTTTTGTCTCTGCTGACATAGCTTCTCATTCTTTAATTGCTTAGTTAATGACATTTTGGAAACTTTCCCCATTTAATCTTTTTTCAGGGGAGCAGAAGTTTACTCTCCTCCATGGCACCTGATCCCACATCTGATGTTTCTGTGGTCCGGGTTTGCTCTGCTCCTTGTATTGTTTTATGCACTTTTGAGCTTGAATACTGTTTTTTTTTTATTTCCACATATTTAATTAGTATCAGGGAGCTTCAGACCTCTAGCGGTTTGGTTTTATATATATTTGTCCTTTTTGCTAAAGATCGTGTAATGCAAAAAACATGCGATTTATGGCGCACTTTTTCGTGATAGCTTTTCCACTTTCCAGCATTGGACAATCACCTAAAACCCTTACACTCCGTTAGTCTAGACTCATACTTAAACCAACATGTATATTGTTCTTCCATCTCCACCCTTTAACGGACCTATAACCCATTTCTTCCCATATTTTAGTCATAATCACAAAACTAAATTCAAGCGAGTTTATTGATCTTCATAATGGATTGAAAGGCTGATAAATGAAACAGGTTGATTATAAAATGGATCTTTTGTAGCTGACAGGTATATTTTATATATCAGATGTTACATGTAAATTTGTCATTTTTGAAACATAAGCATTATTTCATAGTTCAGTTCATAATTTCCCGGAAACCCCCTTGAGGATTGAAAAATTTGATAAATCAGTTGCTAGTCTCTAAATGAATGTTTAAAATGAAAAAAAAAAAATTAATTTAAAGTCTCTGAAAATAGTCATCGATTAAAACTGTTCAAAATGTTATTTTTTTAGAATAACATACTTCTTCTTAAATACACATTAGGGGTTTTTTCGACTCCCTTTCACTAAGGAATTTTTGTTTTATTCCAAGGAGAATTTGTAGTCAAGATAAGTTCTAAGTAACAACAATCCTTTTATAACAGGACTTGAAGTTTTTTTTTGAAAGTTAAATGATTTGTATGTTCATTCGAAGTCTATACCCAGGCACGTAGCAACAGGCCCACGCACTTTTCCCCCAATATTACTGTTGCCATTGTAAATGTTATTTGAAAGGCATGTCAACCCACCACCCACCACCCCCACCCCAAGTTATACTATGGTAGAGTAATAAAAGGGAAATGTAGTATTGCATGGAAAAACATTGGAACTGAAATAAGTTGGCACTGAACCCCCCTCCCCCCTCCGAAATAAGATTTTCGAGGTACGGCAATGGTTTTTTTGTTGTTGTTGTCATCAAGGTAAGTAAAAAATAATCTAGCCCCCCTTTCAAAAACGATGCTACGCGCCTGTATACTTTATAGACGTGACCCTGTGTCACGTAGACGTTTGCATAATAAATTTAAGATCCCTCGCTCCCCAATTCGTAATTAAGTGTCGAGGAAGCCGAACAAAAAATACTAAATGGGTACAGTAGACTAATTGTTTTCCCATAGGCGACAATGTTAACGTTTTTTTTTCTCAAAACGATGTTCCTAGTTTTCGCAATATCCGTGTTCGTACTTACCGAGTTTTGCTGCATTTAAAAGTATTTAATTTGATGTTTACAACCTAGTTTGTAATGGGGACTCGCCCACTGACAGCCAGCTGAATAATCTGTATCAAATCAATCCTCTTGTTTACAATCCTTGGACTTTAATAAACAAAACTTTTACTTGTGGCTACAGCGCCTGCTCTAGAGTCGCTATGTAGGGGGTTGATCCTTAAGTCGCGGATTCGAACCCAACTGTTGGATTTGGAGACCGTATAACCCGAGGTCCCGTGTCGCAGAAGGTGCTGACACAAAATTATCTCTCCCAGCGCAATAACCCTGGATGTCAAAAACAAGAAAAAATTGTGGCGTCTCCATATGAGTGAAAAATTCTCGAGATGGATGTTAAACAATATACAATCAATCAAAGAGTTACTCGATCTTACCCAATATAAACAAACAACATGGCTGTACAAGTTTTATCTCCTCTCACTTACCATAATTTCCATTAAAATGATTGTATTATTTGGCGGAAAATATGAACTAATAAAAGGGATGGAATTTTACAACCACATTTGTTTAATTATTTTAAAATTAGATATTATGGAATGACTCTATATTTTGACCAAATTGTTCAAGTATAGCTGGGTTTCTGTCAATTTACACTTTATAATCCGCAAAGCAAAAGGGATCATAAAAAGCGTAAACTGACCCAAGTAAGAATATTTTAGAATAATTTAGCCACGAATTAAAGTCAATCCTAAAGTGAATGAAAATTTTGGGAAAAATATATATATATATATATATATATATATATATATATATATATATATATATATATATATATATATATATATATATATATATATATATATATATATATATATATATATATATATATATATATATATATATATATATATATATATATATATTTTTTTATTTTATTAAATGTTGCATTGGAAGTAAAGAACAAGACAACAAAATTTATATCAATTTACATTTTATTTCAATAAAAACAAATCTTACAATATATAGGAGGAAAAGGCATGGTCCTAATATTTTTGCAGTTTTGTCTTATGTATTTTTGTATATTTTCATTAATCAAATAATATATTTTACATATGTACATACGAATTTGTAAAGATTGAAGTTATAAAGCATTGGTATCCTGTATTCAATACCAGTAGTAGGATCTGCGTTGAGACCTGCACAATCTAATTATGAGGGGGACAACCTAAAAAAAAAGAAATTGCAGTATTTTAATATCGAACTTACTTCCATTGATGCGCTCTTTCTTCGCGGAGGCGAGTTTTGTATCCGCATAAACCGGAAAGTGCGACAGTTTACATTGGTAACATAATCGAAAATGTGTACATCGTTATACCAGTTTACCTTCGTTATGTGTCGAGATGCTCGTCAATAATTACTCAAATTATCTGAAGCAGAATGTCTCGAGCGTCTTCAAAACGGGAAAATTTTCATCTACAGCTGTTTAGCGAAATTCCAAAGTTGGGATACATTATAATAATTTACATCCATTACCCATTCAATAAAAAATTAGAAGCTAGGGTTTCGGCATTAAATCTATGTTTAACGACATGTCTTTATCCTTGACCATGTGTCCAACCCTCGCGTTAACTGAAGTGTTTTTCGCGCCTTTAAAATAAGAGTTCCTATATCGAAACTAGTGTTTAAATAATAACACTCTTCATACAGTTAACACGAGCTGATTGATTGCTAAGTAAGCTTTTGTGATCACCAGTTTGCCAGCGACCGTTTATTCTTCTTTCTGAAATAATTTACATAAGCTTACGAACTGGGAGACAAGGCTCACAGTTTTTTGTAAAGAAAGACATTGGGATGAAAAATATGGGTTTACTTCTGTTTGTTGCTGTGACCCCCTCCCCCTTTATGAAATTGCTTTCGAGACTTTTGCTCCTTATTTTTAAATAAAATGCTGTAAAATTCTAAATAATTTCTAAATAAATCAATCTTATTCTTAGGCACAGTTCCAGGGAAAGTATTCAAGAGAAGAGAAAACGGTAGGTATTAATTTGTGTTCTCAAACACAAATTGATCAGAATATTTAAAAAAAAAGAATTTTTTTGGAGATTTTCAACAATAAGCCAACGTTTTATAGATGGTTCACAGTCCATCAGTTTTTGTCAACTTATAATTGCTTGTAAGGTCATGCTCAGGGAATGTTCATGATTAAGAACTACTGTATACAGGAAAATTTTCGCCACCGTTTTATTTTCGCACTTTTCTCCCTGACCTCATTTGGTCGAATTTAAACGGGGCGAATTCAAAGAAATAGTATAATTTTTTTAAAAACAAAACTATGACTGGGCGAATTTAAAACGGGGCAAAATTATTTGTAAGTGTGAAAGGGCGAAAAAAGACATGGCGAAAATACCCTATATACAGTATTTTTTGAGTTATTTTGTCGTGAACAAAAATCCCTGAAAAATAAAATGATTCTAGAGTAAGGTTATTTTTTTTAATTACATCACGTTGTAGTAAGATACCAAAAAATCATATGCTTTTACATATTGTAACAAATAAATGACAGAAGTCTTACAAAACACACTCTCTGTCCTGTTACATCTACCCCAATCGCACCCAGCCACACCGGGATCTACACTCCTCGTTCGACTTGAAGTTGTTTTCGTTTCCTTCACATCCGCCATAATAAAATGGTTCACAGCAAAACGTGTCTTCGTTGAACCACCAACGTCTAACTAAATCCTTACAAGGACCAGCGACCTTTGGTTGGGAACAGATTTCCCGAGAATCTACAAAAAAATGCAAAGTGTTTCAAAATAATTTTTACCATATTATTTCATTTAGAAGAAAAGGCTGTATTTTTTTTATCAACACGTTTTTTTTTTTTTTGAAAGAACAGTCCTTTGTAAAGTGTGATGGTTTGAGCATTGAATCCAAAATCGCACACATCGTACATAAATAAATGTCAAATCATTAAAATTAAAAAAAAAGTAAGTTTGAATGTAAAGAAGGTGCCTATTTCCAACATAAATACTAGAGATCCTGAAGAAACACCATGTTCATTAATTGCAAGCTACTAATTGATTTTTACCTTCATTAGATTTACTTTTATCTTAATACATTCAATTTGATCTACTTATTATGATAACGAATGGTCCTAATTAGAAATATATATTTTAACAAGAGTATAGATCACCTGAGCATTATGCAACAACTTTGATTCCACAGTATCTGTTGACGGGATAGGAGGATAAGAAAGAAACAAATATATGTGTCCTGGTCAACTAAACATTTTTATAAAGATTGTCTTGTCTTGAGACGCAGTGGTTAGACCCTCCATAGGGACATTTAACAATACGCAATCCATCAAACGTGATAGGTTAATATGACTTTCTACTAAGGTTCAATAAATGCTACTTACGTCCTGTGCAAATTGGTAAAGAACATCTGATGATACCGTCTGAATTACATGCACACTCGCTACATTTTTCACCACCAGGAACCAGCATTCCGACTTTGTACTCTCTACCTTTCTGAATACATACTACAAAAATAGAGATAATCAAATCACTATTTCTGGTATGGAATGTATGTCAGGACTAGACAAGGACTTAGGACGGTTTGATTGCATATATTGTTTAACGTCCCTCTTGAAAATGTTTCACTTATATGGAGACGCCACCAGTGGCCCTGAGGATGAGACACTATAAGATCTTGTGTCGCAGAATGTGCTAGCACGTGTGCTTTGCTCAATGGCCCTAAGAGCTGAGCAGAGGACAAAATTTATACTTCTCCATTGGCAAATGGTAGTGACAAATTTTCGAGAAGGGTCTTAAGCAACAAACAATAAATGTACAGTAAAAATTAGTTTAATACGACCATGGACATTGCGAATTAACGGATATAAGGGAGTTATCTTTGATCCCAACCTATATCAATTTTTCAAATTTCTTAATTACTTATATTAATGTAGATATAACGAGTTATGGATATTCAGCTCAACGCACTTCTATAGCTCACATGGTTTTTCGCACAAATTAAGGTCACATTTTTATAAAAACTACTATTTTCGAACATCAGAATGATGACATAGCCCTACATTATATTACTTATATAATGCATATGTCAAGCATAATTGTCCTTTACAATTATTATCTTAAGTTTCCAAAGTAGATGTTTCAGAGGGGATTTATTTATAAATGGTACGATGTTTCTACTTTAGGCGTCTACCATAGGTTTTTTTTTAATTTAATAAAACGTGCTTTCTTTGATACAATGTAATTGAAAATTTTAAACTTTCTTCTTAAAGGTGAGTACTTTTTTTTAAAATTTTTTGCTCATTTACCATACTCATCTTGGTTTTGTCGAAATGCAGCATCGAAAAGGGATAACAGATACAGAAAGACGCCATACCAAAAAAGTAGGATAATGAAGTATTGTTTATTTTTTAAATAGTAAATCTTCCCAATGAAAAAAAAAATCTTCTGCATTTTCGGATTGAAACGTTTGAATTGTGCTGTTAGGTGAATCTTTCATGATTCTACATTTTAGAAGGTGTATTAACATACAAAGCAGTCAAACAGATGAAAAATACTATTATCACCTTGCGCTAAAGAGTCAAGTTACAGTAGCTCTACTATGTCTGTGTCTATGTTTCTGGAGAGAACCACTGCTTTCAAAAGAACAACAAAAAGCTTAAGACAGATGCAACTGGCAAGAAACCACAAAAAATAAAATGGAAATAGTTGTTATTTTTTAGCCAAGAATATATCAAAGTGCTACAATTTGATTTGTATGAAATGTTTTAATATATATAAACAAATACTTTTAAGGTGCTACAATTGTTTTGTGTATTTGTAATATATGCAAAATGTTTCTAAACCAGTAAATTTTTTAAACAAATAAACATTTGAAATTGGAAAATTATTTTTCTTCCTCAAAGGATTATATATAAACAAATACTTTTAAAATGTATTTTGTTGTCTCAATACACAATATTATATTATAACAATATAACCTTAATCTGTGCGAAAAACCATGTGTGCTTAAAAAGTGTGTTGAACTGTAGATAAGTTATTTCAGAGGTTCCAGTGACTTCGTAATAAGAGTTATACTGTAGTGTGATTCCTATTTTACTGTAGTGTAACTGTTATATTTTTGTGTTATGTATGTATTATTTATTTATGTATTTTAGTGTGTTACCTATAGTTATAACCGAGTTTTACTTACTTTCAGTGTAACTGTTATATTTATCCAAGTGACTTCGTTATAACTGAAATAAACTGTAGTGAGATACCTCAGTGACTTCATTATAACTGAAATAAACTGTAGTGAGATACCTATCTCAGTGACATCGTTATAACTGGGATTAACTTTAGAGTGATACCTATCTCAGTGACTTCGTTATAACTGAGATTAACTGTAGTAAGATACTTATCGCGACTAGAATAAGGCTGTCCGTAAAACATCAAACTGTTCAAACTGAAGTTACTTCTCTGAACTACCTAGATATGGCGTCATAATAGAATATGACGTCAAGTCACTGCTTGAGTTTACATGACGGGGAAAGTGTCATGATTTTTACACCTGGCATGTTTATTTTTTGGGTTGTTGTTGTTCAATTCAAGTGTTGGGATTGTTTTTATGCTACATGTGCTGTTACGTTGTTGAACATTTGAAATATAGATATCCCTTTTACTTTTGCTTGTCCAGTATGCACATATTCAAAAAATAGCGAAAAATTGTATGTGAAACACTCCCCTTACACGTCCGTAGACAAAGTTAGAATTTTATGAATCGTGTTTATAATTGACTGGCACAAGTGAAAGACAAGGATAAATTGAAGATATTCTGCGTGAATCTAGAAGAGAGAAGTATGTCCTCTTACTGAGTTTTGCCGGGGGATGGTATGTAGTTTATCCATTTTTGTATAAATCGCTATAAGTAGGGGAAAATACCCCTTCTTATGTTAGTAAGTTGAATTTCTCGTAAAATATTTTCTAAAGAAGTAAAAATTAAGCCTGCCAACATACTTTATATGTACCAGAGATTACGATGAATTGATATATGTAACAAACTTTGCTAAAAAAGTTTGAATTTTTGAATATCATAAATGTCCGTCACGTGATTAACACAGTAATGTGGCATCAAATAATTGCTTTGTTTACAATACCTGATTAAACTCTTGTCTCAAGTTGACTGCAATTTCAAACAAGGATCACATATTGAAATGCTTAAAAAAATTGTATAATTTTAAGGCATTTTGAGCCTTTGGACAGCCTTATCATAACTGCGATCTCAGTGACTTCGTAATAACCAAGTTTTCCTGTAGTGAGATCCTATCTCAGTGACTTCGTTATAAGTTTTACTGTAGCGAGATTCCTTTCATAGTGACTTTGTTATAACCGAGTTTTACTGTAGTGAGATACCTATTGTTATAACTGAGTATAACTATAGTGATATACCTGTCGGTTTTTTAATAGGATCAATGCATCTTCTACACCCACAGCCGAAGGAGCAACACTTCTGTTCTAAAAATGAAAAAATATATTTAAAAGGTATTAGTCAACTTCGTTTCGATTGAAATGGCACTAGAAGAAACAAACCAGAAACAAATATTTCTCTAAAAGGTTTCTCAAAAACATACAAAGACTATACTCCCAATGTTTCAGTTTGTAAGTGTAAAATGCTAATAAAAACAAAATGCATCGTGGAAAACATGTCTCATTGTCACATAATGATATGACGAAACAAAGAAATAAAAATATCAAATATACTTCAGAGAAGTGGCTATTTTGTTGTGTATTAATCAGAAAAAAAAAACAAAAATATAGGAACATAAACAAGATAATTCAGATTCAAAAACCAATCGATTATTTGTACTCTGAATTCTCTATATTATTAATTATGTATTACATCATGGGTGATTAATTCACGAAATGGACGTTAAACTACATACAATCAATCCTAAACATTTGTCCTACCTCCCCTACAGTCACTGTCGCTGTCACACAATATATCGGACGGAGCACATACACAATCAGTTTTTCTAGTGAAGGGGCACCTCCCCGGCTTCTCTGGTTGGTATTGACGTCGATCATGCTGTGCTAGAGCCTGTAAGAAACAGGTGACCAAATGTTAATCATACTGATTTATAGACACAAAGCTAGGACCATAGTGTGCTACAGCCTGTAAAAAAGTGAAAAAGTATGCAAGCTAGGATCATGATATGCTAAATCATATATGAAAATGTCACCAAGATAGAAGTATGGTTTATGTAAGTCTATTAAAAGGGTAATTATAAGAAGTTAATTTCTATTTGTAAGAATTTCGTATGCGGTTCACTTAAAACTGGATCAGTAATGCCTCTCTAATTGAAGTTTTTTTTTTATAGCGGGAGTTTATTCTTATTTCCTTATTGTTATACACCCCCTTGAAAAGTTAGAGGGTATACATGTATAGTAATCGGTATGTCCGTCTGTCTGCCTGTCTCTTACGCTTCTGGGTACTTATCTCTTATCCGTAACTCTTCTTGTACCACTAAGTGAAATTTAATGAAATTTTTACCGAATCTCAATTACATATTGCCATTGTGCACCTCATATTTTACTCTTTGATCCGACAATTATTTTAGGTTTCCCATAGCAATACATAGACTTTGTCATTATATACTTACCAAGGACGTTAGATATTGCGGCTTCTGAATAACATCAAATATGATGAGTTATTCCTCGCTACATTGTACCGTAAAACAATATATAGCAAAACATGGACATTGTTGGAGGCGGAGGTATCATTAATTGAGCTCATTGCTCAAAGTACCTCTAGTTTATTATCGATTTGTTTAATATATCAGAAACTTAATTTTTATTTGAAAAAATATTGATTATATATTAAATTTAGTGAATACCACGTAAACTCTAGAAAATTGATTGAATAAAGATGATAATCACAATTAATGAATTAAATGTGTAAAAAGAAAATTTTACTATTAAGTAAAATATTTAAAAAAATATATGTTACTTACACGGGATAATGCTAACAGTAAAATGATAGTTCCCTGCATTTTGGGCAATGGATATAAATTAATTGTCACACCCATGCATATATATATATATACTGCAAACTTTAATAAACGTCATTCAACTTTGCTTAAAAAAGACATTTTCTGAAAATCATTTTGCAGTTCGTATTTACAAACAATTCTTTGTTTTGTTTCATCACGGACTTGTCAAGAAATAATTGTTTTACTCATTATAATGAACCTGTAATTTCGGCGTTGCTGGAATAAATTATAAACATCGACAACCTTGGACGATATTTGTATTCTTAAAATAGTACATAATGAAATATTTAAATTTTCAATGAGTTTGTCCAAGATAAAATTACAAACAGTTAATGTGCTTAATTTCTTAAAAAAATGAACTGGTTTAACTATAGGCGCGGTTAAAAAAAGCCATGTGCAGGGCGGGAGAAATAGATTCAAGAAGCTGTGCTTGAAGAACGTGGATTGGCGGAATCAAATGCAAGTAAATATAAGGAACAAGAAAACATTGATGAAACCATCAATTGTCACCCGGGAAATAAATAAAGTAAACGATGGAATTGAGTAGTCTTGATTGTCAATTCTCTATTTGGAAAAAGCATGCGTCTAGATGATGGAGACGATAGTTGAGAATATTTTTGAAACTTATAGTCGGATGAAAATTGAACAAAAACAATACCGTTGCAACGCAATAACGCATTTTAACGCATATACCTTTGCCCCGCAATCACACACTTTAACGCACATTTCCTGTTTGACGTTTTCTGCTCTGATAACGCGTAAAATTTTGATGGCATGATGATAAATGATTAGATTATAAATTTTATAATTCCATGCTAATATATTTTGCACATAAGAATTAATAAGTCCGACTCGTTCGATTTATTTGACGAAACTTGGGAGGCGAGACAAAGATGGTCTTTCTTTTGACACTAAATAAGCCTGGTTCACTTGTTTGGTGATGTGAAGTCACTCAATTTTGTGTGAGATGGGAGTCTTGATTCAAGATTTATCAAATTCAATAAATGTCTTTTGTTGTTGTTGTTGTTGTTGTTTTTGTTTTGTTTTTATGTAAATGTTTGATAAAAGCCTGTGCAGAAACCAACAAAAGGAATGTGTAAAATTACAAAAAACATATTTAAGTTAATACAAACTCGTACAACTGATGAAAAAAGAAGTTTTGTTCATAGAATTAAAAGTTTTATTCCAGTTTACATGTAATCTTTTGGTACATATAAAAGTAACAAATGTATATTGCTATACTAATACGTCACAGACAGCGCAAGAGGCAAAGAGTTAATTAAACATTTAGTTATCATCATCCTGTCTTATTGAATAAATCTTAAATTGTCAATATAGTTGTAAGCATTTGTAGGACTATAAAATGCAACTCCAGTGTATGATAATATTAACTACCTAATTTTTTTTTTTCATTTTGTTTATAAAATCAATTTTATTAATACCTTTTGTGTGATACAATTTTCCCGTTTTTTGATAATTTCCTTTTTTAAGTGTTTTATCTTAAATTTTGTTTGGTACATTAAACTATTCAAGCGATAAAAACGACGCCGAACGGAGTAGGGGGTTTTAATTCTGCACATTCTTTAAAGTTTCAGTCTTATCAAACTGGCATAAACCTAGAAAACGTTTGAAAATTTTACAGAGAAAGGCTTTAAAGCTTTTCCTTAACAAAAGTATCCCATTGTATGATTTAATCGTGGAGTCACCATTGCAAAAGGAAACGATATGAATATACAAACACAAATGTTTCATTAAATGATTTAGATTGAGTAACAACTAATCCCCTTTACTGAATATACCCAAGGTAGATAATTAAATTGACTTATAGATAATATTGATTTGATTTTAAAGATAGTTTTGATAAATCATACAAGTATTACTAATACACGGCGAGCGAGAAGAAATTTAAATAGTAGCAAGTAAATATAAACATTTTCATAGGTACGAAATCAATTTAGATATCCTATACAAACATTACCTCGTGACAAAGATATGATAAGGGAGGTGAGGATAATTCTCGTGACACTTTCTTGAAAGCAGGTTTGTTTTATCATACATGCAATTTCAGTTATCATATTAAAGGAATCAATGTCTAGTTAACGTTAGGAGACTATGCCAGGGCATCAAAAATAGTGGGAAACATTGAATTATTATTGGGTGAAGCCCGTTATCATAAAATTTCACCGATGTTCCCCACTATTGTTGATGTCCCTCGTATAGTCTCTTAACTAGACAGTGATCCCTTATATTTCCATTTTGACTTGAAATAACAATTTTGAAATAAATAAAAAATACTGTCTAATTTAGTACATTTGAAATGCACGAGGCATTCTATGTTATTTTCCATTGCCTCGACCCATGTCATCGAATATTACTATTAAAATAATAGTCCCATAAATGTTAAAATGGCAAAGGAAGTTGAGTTGCTTAAGGAGTCGGATGGTAATGACTTGGGGACGATGTCTGTATCAGAGATGATGGAGTCATGTATGTGGCGATTTCTCCACATTGTTCAGATGGGCTTTTTACCATGTTTACGGAATTGGAGTACTCGGTCTCGCGATGTCCCGGTGATAGTGGACAACATTGCGCTAGTGACTTGCTTTTGATCCGAAGACAATTCATTATTTATTTTGTTTGTAAAACGATATACATAATATCCAATTACTTAGTAAACAATTTAACAAAGCATCCATTTTCTCTTCAGTGTATTTATTCGCCATTCGTAAACATGCAGACTGACATTTGACCTTTCTTTAGTAGAGACATTACCAGAGGTATTACCATAGATTTAACAAGATGAACTTTTGTAATGTTTATCAAAGAGAAAATAATTGGTAATGGAAATAGTCAATGTTTCATTCTATAAGAATTAATATTTTTAATGATCTCATGTATTTTTAAAGGAAATATCGCCAAGAAAGACGTTTGCCATGTTGCTGCTCTCAGTTGTAAAATGTTTTATTTCTTTGATACAAAACAATCTTCACTAATTCAAAGAATTTTAGGAAGACCAAAAATGTTAATCTATCTATAAGCAAGTATTTCAATGCATGTTTTAAGAATGAAAGCAACACGATTTTAACGTATCATTGGTTAAATACTGGTAAGATCTCGATAAATCATGTCCTTTAAAAAGTGTTGATCTGTAAATAACCAAGACCTTTCAATACACATTTAGGAAAAAGACACCATGTAATATACACGTATTTTAGTACTTTTAGTACTTTCTCTCTTTCTCACAATGTTTTGATACTATGTAATTCCTATTCTTGATGTTGCTTTTGATGAATATTTATCGGATATTATAGTGAGTGAATTGGAACCCCCTCTGCAGAAATTTCAGAATCTCAATCAGTAACAACCAGGCCTATCGAAGAAACTGAAGTCCTAGTCAACAATGACCCACAATTTATTGATTTGAAATTTAAAGATGTTGAAACCTTCATAACAAATCAAGAAAACTCCAACACAATTAAAAAAAAACTCTAAGAGATGTGAATTTTCTAACTAAAATGAAAGCCGCGATTTGCTTGAAATTCCCTGTGAAGAATTGGACCCGCATTTAGATTTTTAATTAATTTTTGTGTGAAATGCTATTGAAATTTATAAGTAGTAATATTATAGAGAAAATAATAAGTTCAAATCTGTGTCCAAGTACCTTTTACCGTAACTGAAATAATGCTATCATTTTTAGGTTTTTAAAAGTTATTTTAAAGGCTTTATACAGGTTGATTAATATATGAAATACATAACGTTTGTGATAATTATCGATCAAAGTATTATTATAAAAACTTTGATTAATCGTTATTAAAATATTTACGTACCACGATTTGCACACGCTGATCGAACACGCTGTCATTTTCAACAGTACATGAACATAAGCTTATTTATACCTGATGTTATGATTTCAATGTTATATATATTTCATTCACAAAATATCGAAGTACTCTCTGTAATATATTAGAATATACATTTTTTGTGAAACACTCAATAAATATCAATCACTTTATTTATGAGAACTCAGAGGTGTTAAAATTCACAACGTCATCATGACGTTCCGTAAAACGTACGAAATTCATCCATATACATATGCAATTTTGAATGCAGGAAAAATGTAAAGGACAATAAATATAGAGGGATAGCCGAAACAGACGAGCTACAGTCTATTGAAAACTTGTAGGTTAGTTACGTGTCGTTTCAGTTTAGGTCTGTGGTTTTACAATGCAGTAAAATTAAGGACGTCGAGTCTGAACTCTGATATCTCGACTTCTCGGACATCTCGACATTTTCCGATTGTCCCGTCGATGTCGAGATAACGAAGTTTACCTGTATTTCGAGTGGTACAGGAGGGGGCAAACTTTCGTCATGCGTTGGAACTACCGGTATGTGTTAACTGGTGTTCACTTCTTTTGCTCTTCCTTTTAGACAAACTTGCAAACTTTAACCGGCTTTGAAAGTCAATAGGCTTAAAAGACTGAAATTTTGTATGCAGACACACTTAACTCAAATCAAAGATTTATAAATACACTTTACAACATTGTCACAATTCAATTCCCAAGAGTCAGATCTAACTTTCAATAATTGACTTCACGTTGATATTGTTCTCATCTCTTCTTGAATCCTTCTCCTTTTTTGAGGGGGGGGGGGGGGTTAATAATATCATTCATTACTACGATTGTGGGATAGTGAAATTCCACCGAGGGGACAAGATTCCTCGTCCTAGACCGTGAATCTTGTCCCCGAGGTGGAATTTCACATTCCCACACGAGTATATAGTGAATGATTATTTTTCTCGCATCAAAAATAATAATAAAAAGTGAGAAAACACCAATATTTTAAAAGAAAATAAGTGTATTTTAATAAGTTAAATGTCAACATTTAGAGTATATGTGGTATTTTTAAACATTGTTACAATATCTTTATATAAATACGAAATGTTAACGTTATCTTTCGCGGCGTCGTAATATTCAATATGAGACAGAAAAATCTTACACTGCTATCTCACACCGGACAAGTCAATCTTACACAGGTGTTTATGCGAAAATAACTGTCTTTCATCTTTCCGTAATAATTTAGTTCAATCTCTCTGATTATTCTTAATACATGAAAACTAGACAACGATTTATGGCCTGGATAATTATTATCATCACACCCTGCAAAGTATTTAGAAAAGCAATCTTATAATAAAAGTTTACAACTTTTTGCTGCAAGTTGTACATGTTCTCCACTTTGAGTACAACTGAACTTATGTCATTACTGATAATATTCTCATCTATAGTATATGGTATATTATAACTTCAACAGTATTTTGCAATGTTATAATTTTAGATCAATATGCCAACTTATAGTGTTTTGCTGTTTTTGGTATCAACTCGGAAAAAAAATTGTTTCTCATAATTCATTAATTTCAATGATGCAAACTTAATTAAAATACTTAATTCACAAAATGAATATGATTTCTTAATATCTTATGCTATAGATATTCTGTACGCCTTGTTCCCCCATCTTTTTTTTTGTGAGATATTAATGACGTTTAGTCGCAGAAAATGAAACATTATCAATCAAAAGTTTATGTAACGATAGTAAACGTGTCAACGATCAAAAGCAGATTTCATTAAATGTAAAGGATTTTTATTGAATTCAAAAGGCTGAAAAATCCAACATATTTCCGAAGTGTTGCTGTCTCGTTTAACATCTTTACGGAGAAAATAACTTTTTTTCCAAATTTCTTTGAATTATAGTTTGGAATGAATCAAATACCTCGCCTGTCAGAGGCTGTGTATGTAGGACTGTGTCGTGAAGTAGGGAGTCCTACAGAAGTGAGGATCAGGAGAGAAGTGATGGACATTGATGAGGTTGTGAATAAACCTATTTACATCCTGCGGGGACTAGACAGAATGTTGAGTGGGAGTAAACGTGAGGGATTCAGATTAAGGACTTCAGACACTGATTGGATGTTTTGGCCTCCAGACCACAAGGTCATCTGTGATCTCTCTCAGATCAGTCTCTACCGTATCCCAAAACACACCGTGATTTTGATGGAGTGTGATGATCTACCACCGGGATTTACCAGACTTAATCTGATTACTCCTTCAAATGACGAAATAGTCAGATCATCCTGTGTGTTTATGAATGGCAAAGTTTATATTTCTAGTGCATTATTCCGTGATACCCATGGACAAAGTCTCAATTCCTGGTCTGGCCACTCTTCTGTTCATCATGGGCCGTGTTCTACAAATATACTTGGCCACGTTGAAGCTGACCATGCTTTTTGTTTCCAGTCACCTCACTGGCCAGTATTAGCTCGACCATGGATACAGAGATGTCGTCAAGAGGGTTGGCCATCCGAATTTGTTCTATCAAAAATATTAAGCAGGGGAGTACACGTTGTTCCTATCGGCAGCTCACCTGAAAACGGAGAAGAATGGAGAATGTTATTCTCACAAGCTGAACAAATACTTGTGTACTCAATGAATCACTGTCAGTTTTTGTGTTACGGTCTTCTCAAAATTTTTCTTAAAGAAGTAATTAATATGCTTAACAATGCAACTACTCTATGTTCATATTTCATAAAAACAATTGTATTTTGGGTAATTCAGAATGATGGTTCCCTAATCTGGACACCTAATAACTTGTTATTTTATTTCTGGAAATGTTTTCAATTATTATTACACTGGGTACACATTGGGGAATATCCAAACTTTTTCATTCCTCAAAACAACATGTTTAGAGTGAAAGTAGTCGGTTCTGTACAATCATTACTATTCAGTCAGTTGTATGATTTGTATTGTAAGGGTATATCATGTCTTTTATTGAGTCAAACCCTTAGACCTTATCTCAGTAAGGTTATTTTATACAGAACTATGAGAGTTTGTACAGACGAGGACAGCTTCATATCTAGCACAGAGTTAGAAATCAGTTTCTTTAAAGAACTAGAGACAGGCGTTCCTATCCTTAGCATTGAGGAATTCCAAGTTTATTTAATAAACATTAAGAATATAATTTTTGGAACCTTACTACCACATCAGAAAGTTACCTTACAGTATTTAACAACAGATTTCTTACGTAGCGGCGCCCTCTTAATTCAAAATAAAATTCTTCCAAATAAATATCGCAATAAGTTTTATTACAAAGCATATAAAATATCAACGTTGCTTTTGGTGTCTTCCACGTTTGGTTGTGTGTCAGGTATTCTGTATCTTGCTCACAGTATACAATCAATCAATCAATCTACAGAGCACGTAGGTATGAACTTTAACTCTGTATTTTACAGAAAACACAGGAGAGATTGTCATCACAATATGTTATGTATAGTACTGTAAATGTAAAAATTTACAGACAACGCACCGCTGGGATGCCCCTGGATAAAATAATAAGAAGATTTGTAGTAAAAGACGTAACGTTACACAATTGGATTACTTATTGATGAACTAGTGTTAGAGCAGGAGATCAATAAAAAGCATGGTATAGCATTTTTATTGATCCCACCTCTAGTGATGTTACACATGTTGTTTATACTGAATTATCACAGACTGGGTGACACAGTAGGGTCACAACAATCTCTACAGGATCTACAGACTCTGCTACTCTATGATGACGGTGATCATGTACCTACTGAAACCAGAGATATTTCGTGGCAAATACTGGGTGTCTGTCAACAAATCTGTGGAGATTGTTTGGGAGCATTAGAATCTTATCAATCTTCGTTACAACAAGGTCCATTACACAAGAATCAGGAAGCGAGATTGCTAAGAATGAACACACTCTCGTATGGAGAGTTTTAATTACTTTAATACGTGATATCACTTAGATTAAATTAAAGAATGTGTTTTTTTCTTAGGACTTTTGTTTTTGTTTTTCTATTTAACAGATTAGATGTATCTTTTTCTTATATGAGTGATTGTTATTTATCTCTATGGATGCTGTGTTGTCATTTAATTCTACATGAACACGAGAAGCAGTGTTCCTCGATTGATTATCATACAATGTTTAACCTATATATGTTTTATAAATGTTAGCAAATATTATTATTCCTTTCACATACATATTTTCAGATCATAACATTAAAGATTCAGATCAAATTAAATCTGAAAATTTGTGTATACTTTGAATTTTTTTCAGATTAATTCAAATGAAATTTCGTTTTTTTTTCTAGTTCACCTAACCGTCGTCTGTCCAGCTCACCGTCTTTTCGTCCTTCTGTTTCAACTTCTTTTTTAAAAACCATTGGACCAATTTTAACCAAAATTGATTCAAATTTACGCCAGTAGAGGATATATTTTTTTAAAATAAAATTTAAGGATATTTAGGGAAATGCACAAATCTCATGTGGTCAGTTGAAAACTAGTAAGCAAAAAACCCTGTCAAGAATGTAGCTCTACTGGTTTGTACTTATAATAAAGGAAGAGAAAAGTAGCAGTTGGGACATAAAACTTTTACAAAAGCAATATATATAATTAATGATCCCTAATTAGGTCTCTGTCGAGACTGTAGCTCTACTGGTTTCTACTTATAATAAATGAAGAGAAAAGTAACAGTTGGGACATGAAACTTTTACAAAAGCATCAAAAAGAAAAGTGATCCCTATTTAAGTCTCTTTTTGTGGCAAGATTGCAAAAAGACTACAACTGTAGGAGTGACAACTAAGAAAAATTTACAGAACTAGGAGGAGAAAGTTCACAAAAATTTATATTTCTATTTTTCGTTACCATGGCAACACCAACCATCAAAATCAAAAACAGATGTACAGAATTATGGATCTTAATGTATCGACTTGTGTGCTAAGTTTAACTGAAATCAAACCAAATCTGTAGGAGGAGTATCATTTTGAAAGAATCTCACAGAAATTTCTACTTTTAGTCACCATGGAAACATCGTTCATTAAAATTATTAAAAACCTTGCAACCCGAGTGTATGGCGGGGTCAAAATTTGTGATAAAATTGTAAGACAATGTTCTTCACGAGAACCATTTGGCCAGAGACAAGTTGAAACAAGTCCGTAAGTTTGGCGTATAATGGTATAATGGTAGAGTTTAAATTACCATAAAGCATCTGAAAGCTACTTTAAGGTCATAAATATTCCATCATTTAGTTACCATTTAGTTACCTTTAAGCCAACTCAAAAGCCTTAATAGTTGGTTGAATATTGCAAATAGCTTCTAATCAATCATTGCGTCGACTTTAAGCTTCCATTAGACCAAACACATGGTGGGTGTTAGCGGTCGGCAGGCAATGCTCACTCCTCCATGGCACCTGATCCTACCTCTAATGTTTTGGAGGTCCGTGTTTGCTCTGCCCCTGTTTTGATTTTTTAATGGACTTTTGATCTTGAACACTGTTATCCCTGTATGTTTCATGTAAGTGCTTAATGTCAAACCCTATTCAGATTGTTTGCATTTGATTGACAACGAAACATTGTGATAAAATATATGGCGATAAGGAAAATTACTCTACTTGAAAATGTGTTGAAAAACATCAAATCAGGAGCAGTGCAAGCACGAACCTTTAAAACATCAGAATTTTCATCGTGTGCCCTGGATTAGGCACCCTCTGTCGATCGCTCACATTCGCTGTAAGCTCTTGTCACGATCTGGAAATAACGTAAAATAATCCGTGGACAATTCAGTCTGTCAACAGTTACATAAGTGTTTATATTAACGTTACACGTGTAGTCAGCATTTGACTTGCCTGATTATTTCAGATTGCATTTGCTGACAATGTCATTGTATCTACCATGCATATAACTCTCGAAATCAGGACTTGAGAGGAGACTGTTGATAATCTTGTTTCATGTTGAATTGAATATTAGAAAATCTTCTTTACGAGAACCATTTGGCCAGACACGCTGCATTGTTAAGGCTTGAATAAGGGGAAGGGGCCTAATCTATACGGGAAAAGTTTACTGTGACGTCACTCAAAAATATGACTTTTATGTATTTCTCATTTTACCTGAAAATGAAATAGTTTACAACTTTTAATTATATAAGCATGATAGACAACGATAAAACTTATCAATGCATTTAAAAAACTTGCTAGTTAAATCCCATGTAGCTGGTTATAGACAAAGCACTGATCGCGATGAACTTGTAAACATGACGTCATTTTGATAAGAATGACGTATTTCATGTGCTGTGAGAGGCAGATTAAGGAATTGTTTAACAATGACAAATGCGTTTTATTATTAAACAGAATATTATTTAAAGGTTTTAAATACTGTAAACGTGGAAATTTTGACGACGTGCTAATTTTGGCTATATTGACGATTTTACTTTTCTCGTCAAAATTTACACTCGTCAAACATCGCATCATTTATATAGCGTCACAACAGACAATTACCATTGTATAACATTACCGCTTAGTTTTCTGGGCTTTCCCCTATTAAAACTAGATCAAAGTTACTTTTAATATCATTGTAATTAATTATGAAAACATAGTGATATATGATCACATAAAAAAAAAATTGTATCCAATTCTGCATGCCTAACTTAGCGTAATTATCACGCCGTGTTTGAGCTAGTTTGTCACCTCAGGCAATTGATCGCTTACAATGAAAACAAATTACAATCAAAGAAGGCAGTTTATTCAATAAAATCTTACACACTTAGATAGTATGTACAATCTTACACACTGTAGAGAGTCTGTACAAAAATTAAATTTTAGTGACTCCGAAACTGACTCAATATTGCGTCCCCGTGAATTTAAAGATACATAACTCTTGATTAAATATTTCGTCAAAATTAACACTCGTCAATTTTCGTAAACAAAAAATCGTCAATTTTTCAACTCGTCAATTTAACCATGTTTACAGCCGATTAATACCGATGTATATCCTTTGTTTAGTACGATTAACTATCAAGAGAATGTATTTTATTAATTGTGTAGTGTTTTTATGTATATGTTACGTATATTTTACATCGAGATACCTCATAAAATAGTAGTTTCAACTAGGGTATGCCCTTGCGATTTTGCAATTTATTCATGACCTACATTCAGTACAATAACTATGCATTCATCACGTGACTGTCCATCGATGGGACCAAACTTTATACAGTACAGAGTGGGTTTTACTATGCTATTTCCATAAATTTTTGTGTTCTGTGATAATAAAACAGCTTAATTAAAATAAATTCAGTTTTAAAAAGGTCCACCTTTTTTGCAAGTCTATTTTCCGTTGATTTCTCATAGTAGGTCTTAACAGTGTTGCGCACTAGTTGAGAAGTGTCCTTAAAGCTTGTCTTATTGGTAGCTTAAAGGTCCTTTAGGATTGCTTAATAGTTGAGTTTAAGTTACCAAAAACGCTGTAAAGCTACCTAGGTATTAAAAACACCATCATTCTGTTACCATTAGGCCGTCACCTTAATGGTTGCTTAAATGTTTATAAATGTTGGCTAGACAATCATTACGTCGCTTTTAATCTTACAATTGGTCAAACTTACATATAGGTGCTTAATGTCCAAACCTCATTTAGATTGTATGCAATTGGTTGAAAATCAAACACTACCTGTGATGGAAGTTATCGAGTTAACGAACAGTGTTTAATCTCAAAACTCTAATCAGGAGCAGAGTAAACACGAACCTCAAAACAGCAGATATGGCATCTTGTGCCATGGTTTAAACATCCTCTTCCGATCGTTTACGGCCCGTGTGGATCCGGGTTAGAATAGGTCCTCAGTACCCCCTTGCTTGTCGTAAAAGGCGACTAAATGGGGAGGTCCTTCAGATGAGACCGTATAAACCGAGGCCCCGTGTCACAGCAGATTTGGCACGATAAAGATCCCTCCCTGCTGAAAAGCCCTCAGTGCCGAGCATAGGCCTAAATTTGCAGCCCTTCACCGGGAATGGTGACGTCTCCATATCAGTGATTCTGGAGAGGGACGTAAAACAGTATATAATCAATCAATCAATCCAATCGCTTACACCCGCCGTCTACATTTGTCACGATCTGGAATAAACGAAAAAGAATCCAAGAACAATTCTGTCTGTTAACAACGACCTTACAGTTTATGTGAACAACGTTACACGTTTAGTCAGTATTTGACTTACCTGTTCCATTTGCTGACAACCTCATTGTATCGACTATCCACAGAAGTCCGGTTTCTAATTCCAAGGCGGGAACACGTGGTTTCTCTGTTATATTTTGCGCGATTCTTATCGGGGCTGAAAACCATTGCTCCTACATGTAGCAGTTCGCTAAACAGGTGTCGGTACTTCAGAAGAGATGAAGACACCCCGTGTCTAAAAGCACTTTTTTTTTCTAAAGTAACGAAAGCAAATGTTAAATCTGTTAAAATATCTCCCTTAACATAGTTAAGTTATAAGTTATGGAAATTCGATTTTCAAATTGCAAATTAAACCGAGTTGACAAAGATGATAAATTGAAGATTTTTTAAATATGCATGGTAATTTACATTCGAAGACAATATAGATATATAGGTTTTAAACAAACTGCAGACGGTATGTTAACTATAGATAGCTATATTAGACAAAGGTTTTGAAAAATGAAATGGCAGACATTTAGCTTTAACTATGCATGCATTCAAAAATAGAAACATGAATAGAATGGAAATCATTTATTTCGATTTACAATAAAACAACATTGACATTGGTTAGAAACATCAGTAAATACATAAAACGAATGGGTAAATTTTTGTTGCAAACATCTTCATTAGTTGCAAGTAAAGAGATGTATAACTTGTGTTGAACTGGAGAGTTGTATTTAAGAATATTCTTATTAGCAAAATATTTGTATATCTGAATCCGTAGTCGTCTGGTAATTAGTAATGTAAAAACAACCTTTATTATGACTGTGTTTAAATTTTATCAAACATATACCATGTGTATTTTATACTAAATTATGGTAAGAGGGTTTCTTTCTCGGAACAATTCAACCAATGAGTACAATTAAAATATGGTTTTGTTTAATTTCTTCTCATTTTAAATTAGAATATTCTCATTTTTAAGTATTTAAAATTTAGTTTATAACAGATTGAGACAAAAATTTCCTTAATATTTCTCTGAAAAATATGAAAATCCGGAAAATGAAAAAAATGACCCTGGGCCAGACAGACAAACAGACAGACATTCTTTATTTCCTCTATAGTATAGAGATTGGTCATATCATATTTTTAAACATTTAACGACAACAGTGCATTAAATAATGATATATGTACAAGTGCATTGAACAAAAGAGTTCATGAGCTATTTTTTACACTGAAACTCGATAAAGTTTTTATCTTTAACTATAAAAGAGTTTTCATGTCCTTCAATTTTACTGTGATGCCGGAAGTTACCGACAATATAAAGGTGGCCCATTCCTCTTCTGGGATAGTTTCATCCTTTCTAGACCCTAGGAGGATATTTACTATAGTAGTTTCGGGCAAGTGCGTGAGATCGACATATGTGTTCACTGGTAAACAATTAACGATCAGGGTCATGAGATGTTCGCGGCTTTTGTACAGATTCGGACAGTCTAAGATGAAGTGTAATACGATATCCTGTGTACTTCTTTTGCATAGTTTGCATAATACTTCTTCTGTCTCATATGTCATTGAGAGATTTATTAGTTCGAATAGTTTCCATGTAAGCTCCGGGTGTTCGAGGATGAGTGTTCAAAGCGGGTGAGGCGTAAGTTCTTGATGTATTTCTGCAAAGCGATTTAGTTCTGGTCGATGTCCAAGTGAAATCCTCCATTCGCTATAAGAAGAATGGTTCATGAGATTATTAGTGTACTGATTCCAACTGAGTTTTGATGGTATTTCTCTATTAACGAGGTACTCGCTGAAAAAGTAACCTATGTTGTAACTTTTCATAATCTTATAAATACAGTCTATAAATCCGCGTTTGTTTTGAAGAGTACTATCGGAGAAGGAACACGACCTTGCAATGAACAGACGCTTAGAAAATAAAGTGTAGCTAGATCTACATTATTTTGTCCCAGATGAAAGTTCTTCTCTGCATCAGGATGTCTACGGTTGCGCTTACATGTAAAGAACATGACACAGCACTTCAAAGGATTATATGTAAATCTCCAATTCGATGCATAGTTGGATACAACATCTAACTGTCTTTGCATCCTGCTCTGAGTACTGGAGAACAACGAGGTGTCGTCAGCAAGGATAGCGCAAGGAACATGAGGATCGCAAACTCGAGGGCCGATATTAAGATGATCTAATTCATGTATAAGGCCGTCAATCATAAGTAAAAAGAGCCAAGAGGACAGGACTCGTCCTTACCCAACGCCTTGTTGTAAAACATATTCATCTGACATTTTCCCGTCATATAATATACTAGAAGTTGTGTTCTGAAACGAGTCAAAAAGAAGACGCCATCCTTTTCCATCTATACCAATATGAAACAGTTTATAGAACAAACCCGTGTGCCACACGCTGTTGAAGGCCCTCTCGTTATCCAGAAATGCTACGTACAAATCTGAATCTCTTTCTAGATAGTGATTCACAGTTTCGGTTAAGACAAATGCAGCCATTTTACTACCGCATCCTGGTCTGAATCCTTGTTGTAGAGGATGGGGAAAGCATTTTTAGATGCTGTAATTCTGTATTCTTGCGTTTAGTATGTTTTCAAAGAGTTTTTGTAAAACAGACATAAGGGTTATATCGCGATAGCTATTCACATCTAATTTGTCTTTATTGCCTCCTTTAAAAAATGTAATTGTCACTCCCTTTTTAAATTGAAAAGGAATAACTTTCTGTTTCTATGACTGAGTTGAATAAATTCACAAGGTGTGTGAGTAGGATATCTTTCGCAAGGTTGATGTGTTCTACTACAAGTCCATCAAGTCCCGGAGCTTTGCTGTGTTTCATTTTACGTAGTGCTGAAGTGACTTTTGACATTGTGACATTTGCAGTAATATATACTTCGCTTATACTATCGCAATTATCCTTTGAAATCGCGAGCATTTTAGAAACCTCTTGATATATTGTAATCTCAAATTCGTGATCAAAAGACGGATCTAGTTTTATTTCTGCTAATCCTTTATAATGTCTATACCAAGCATTCCGAATAATATCAGGATCCCGAACGATTTCTCCATTGAAACGCAGTTCGTGAGATGTCCATGATTTCTGGTAACGGCGTTTTATAGTCCGGTAGAACAACCCTATGTCTATCTCTGCTGTTTCTTGTGAACGTTCAAACTGTTCTTCTTCATATTGCCTCTGGACCTGTTTTAAGGGCATTTGTAAACTGACGCTTTGCTTGCTTGTAGTCTCTGTATGAAAGGTGTTCTTTGTCTCGGGGTTTGCCGTCGTTTACCCAAGATTTTCTTTTCTCTCTATTCTTGATATGTAGTTCCTTAAGAGCTTGACACCGAAAGTATTGTTGTGCTGATGCTTCTGTCCTGGACTGCAGGAGACGGTCGGTGGTCAGGACACACGCGGACACGAGGCTCACTGAAGTAAGGGGACATCAACACTGCCAATTCATTCAGGTTTTAGATAGCTCGTACCTCGAACTATTCGGTTCCACAACACTCCTCCCCGTTTTATTTAAATCCCTTGTATAGAGCTTAAAGTGGATAGTCTGGGACAGCATTAGCAAGCCATAGAATACAAATTAACTTAAAATATCAATTTCAACTGAATGCCTGAAAAGTAACTAATAATAACGTATTTACAGATATAAACATTCTGACCTTAGAATAATGATGTACTTGCTCAGGACAAGTCATAATCTGCCAATGCCTTTGGCAGCCTAACACGGCGACGCTCTCTTGAGTTGGCTCTTGAAGTACATGTAGGGCTTGGATCACAAGTGGTTGTAAGATTTTCACCTGTATCGTTGGGGGCTCTTGAATCTTGATTTGGAATGTTTCCCCTCTGGTCACCATATAGGTTTCCTAGGTAGCATTCATCTTCCTTTTCCTCCTCTTCTTGTTCTTGTGGCGGTATAGCTGTTGATTTTCACCCATACCCATCATGATGTCTACAGGTTGTAAAATCTCTCGTCCTAGCATCATTTTGTTGGCGGTGAATCCGGTTTGTTTGTTTACAGTGGCCCTTATAGCACCCGCAATGAGTTGCAAATGCCGATCCCAATGTCGCTGGAAACGCACATTCTTTAAATAGCAACGGATCGACTGTAGGATAGTTCTACTGTACCGCTCTATTTGACCATTTGCAAATGGTCTGTATGGAGTTGTGCGCGTTTTTGTGATCTCTAGCATTTTACATAGTCTTTGAAATAAGTCATTCATGAAGTTTCTACCTTGATCCGAGTGGATCTGAAGAGGACACCCCATTCTTGCAATGAATCCTTCAACCAATGACAAAGCCACTTGTTCTGCTCCTTGGATAGGAATGGCATTGCATTCTAGCCACTTCGTAAACTGGTCAATCATCATTACAATGTAGCGATTCCCTCTAGCTGATTCTATGAATGGTCCTAGAATATCTATATGTATTCTTTCCATAGGGATGCAAGCATGGAACTGGCCAAGTGGAGCTTTTGGTTGAATGTGGGGTTTTTTACTTGTACTGCACTCTCTGCAAGACTGAACATAATTTTTGCAGTCCTGGGATACACCATACCAAATGTATTTTGAGCGCAGTCTCTGCAATGTCTTCTGCTGTCCATGGTGACTTGCAAATTTGGAGTCCTGGCAGCCTGCCAGCACTGTTTCTCTTAGTTCCTTTGGAACAAGAAGTAGGGGTGTCTTACATGTTGTATCATCATCAAACCAGATGTAGTAAAGCACTCCATAAACAATTGTTAGTTGCTCTTTTGAGTTCCACCAGTGTTTAACAGCTGGACTAGCAAGAGAAAGCTCTATTTCACTCGAATCACATTCAGTTTTCCAACTGAGAAGATATTTTAGATCCTGATCAATTTCTTGCGCTTCCCTCAATTCCTTGTGACTAAACCCTTTTGACCAGTTACATCCATCGATGACCTTATCTGATTCAGAATCCTCCGAGCACCATTCTGTTTGTGCCTTACGGACAGCTAGTGAAACAACATCATCGATATCCTCTCAAAATCTACTCCATTGTTCATGGACTTTCTGACAGTATTTACATCCACCACAAGGCAACTCACTGATGTCCTTTCCAGCATCATAGCAGTCACATGGAGGATCTGTTGAAGGTATCCTTGAGAGTCCATCTGCATTGCTGTGTGCTTTCCCACTGCGGTACTGAATAGTCATATTGTACTGCGAGAGTTCTTCCAACCATCTCGCAAGTTGCTCTTCTATATTTTTAAAACCCAGGAGCCATGCTAAGCTGTGGTGGTCTGTGCGAACAATGAAGGGTCGTCCGAGAAGGTAGAATCTGAACTGTCGTGTGAAGACGACAATGGCAAGTAGTTCCTGTCTTGTTACACAGTAACGTCTTTGGGAAGCTGATAAGGTTTTACTTGCATAGCTTATGAGTACCTCTTTTCCTTCTGTACTTGTGATAACTCTGCACCTAATGAATGATCCGAGGCGTCCGTGTCAAGTATGAATAAACCATCAGGCTTAGGGAATGCTAATATGGCTGGCTCTGACATTGACTTTTTTAAAGAATGAAAACTATGGTCTTGTGTTTCATCCCAAACAAATGTGCTTATGGATTTGGTAAGGTCATACAATGGGGAGGCCAGGGCAGCATAATTCTTGATGTGTTCTCTGTGATAATTCATGTATCCCAAGAAAGTCTCCACATCTTTTCGGTTTCTTGGTACAGGCCACTGGGCTACACACTGTATACTATCCGGAGTTACAGATACACCTCTCTCGCTAACAATTCTACCCAAAAACTGTATTTCTTTTCTAAACATACAGCATTTCCTAGGTTTTAATTTCAAATTATGTTGTCTAAACCTGGTAATGATTGCTCTGAGGTTGAGAAGGTGGTTGTCGAATGAAGTCCCCAGCACAATAACATCATCCAGATAGGCCAAGCATTCCCTCCAATTTAGTCAATGCAAAACAAGCTGGATCATTGAAAGGTGGCTGGACTGTTACATGTGCCAAATGGCATTCTAACAAACTCGTACAATCAATATTTTGTTATAAAGGCAAGTTTATGACGGTCATTTGGGTCCACTTCTATTTGGTAATAGCCTTGGGCCATATCCAGTGTGCTTAAGAAAACATTCTCACTTAAGGTATCCATGCATTCCTCAATATTTGGGAGGGGAAATGCATCTTTCTGGTAAGGCTCTTTACTTTCCTGAAGTCAACACAGTACCGCACAGTGCCATCTTTTTTGCGCACCAGTACTGGCGCAGACGCCCATTCTGACTTTGATGGAACTATGACTCAATTATCTAATAAATTCTTCAGGTGGGCTTCTTCCTCCTTTTCAAAGCCTAGGGGTGTACGTCTAAGTTTGGCACGGACTGGTTGTGAATCCCCTGTGTTTACTTTATGTGTGATTCCTTTGAAAAGGCCTATGTCCATGTCATCAGCTGCAAAAACATCCTGAAATTCAATGAGTAGGTCATGTATCTTGTTGGCCTCGTCCTGGGATAGATTCTCAATTGATCTCCTTTCCAAGTCTAACAGATAGCTAGGTAGGTGTTTGAAGGTCTTACAACTGTATCCCTCATCCTGAATTTGCCCAGGGTCCTCAATCACTCCATCGAATGGTGTTGCTGTTCCAAGAACATGCTTTTTTGGCAAGATTACTCTATGAGCCGACACATTTTTGAGCAAGATAGGTACATCAGCAGATTCTTGTTGTGTTATAGCATAGGGAGAGAGTAACCCTTTCATGCTTCTAGATGGTTGTATCAGGACTTCCTCCTCAAGAATGTTATCTAATTTGCCCACTATGTGTACGGAAGTATGAGGCGGAATCCGAAGCTTGGTTTTAAGTAACACTCTGGCCACACTGACTGGTTTCTTCTCAGCTTTCAACACCTTGGCTTTAAGTTTCATTATACCCGCACTTTCGAAAGAAAGTTCGGGTATATTGTTGTTACTCATGTCCGTCCGTCCGTCCGTCCGTCCGTCCGTCCGTCCGTCTGTCACACTTTTCTTCCCTGAACTCCTCCTACATTTTTCACAGTAGCTTAATCATCCTTTGGGAGATGGTTGGGGGTGTCATGTAGATGTGCAGTAAGGTTTCGGAATTTTGATTTTGCCCCGGGGGATCAAATGGGGGTCGAAAAATGACGTTTTTTATACAAAAAGCCCCTTCTTCCCTGAACTCCTTCTACATTTTACTCAGCAGCCTAATCATCTTTTGAGAGATGGTTGGTGGTGTCATGTAGATGTGCAGTAAGGTTTCGGAATTTTGATTTTGCCCCGGGGGATCAAATGGGGGTCGAAAAATGACGTTTTTTTATGCAAAAAGCCCCTTCTTCCCTGAACTCCTTCTACATTTTACTCAGCAGCCTAATCATCTTTTGAGAGATGGTTGGTGGTGTCATGTAGATGTGCAGTAAGGTTTCGGAATGTTGATTTTGCCCCGGGGGATCAAATGGGGGTCGAAAAATGACGTTTTTTATACAAAAAGCCCCTTCTTCCCTGAACTCCTTCTACATTTTACTCAGCAGCCTAATCATCTTTTGAGAGATGGTTGGTGGTGTCATTTAGATGCGCAGTAAGGTTTCGGAATTTTGATTTTGCCCCGGGGGATCAAATGGGGGTCGAAAAATGATGTTTTTTATACAAAAAGCCCCTTCTTCCCTGAACTCCTTCTACATTTTACTCCGCAGCCTAATCATCTTTTGAGAGATGGTTGGTGGTGTCATGTAGATGTGCAGTAAGGTTTCGGAATTTTGATTTTGCCCCGGGGGATCAAATGGGGGTCGAAAAATGATGTTTTTTATACAAAAAGCCCCTTCTTCCCTGAACTCCTTCTACATTTTACTCAGCAGCCTTATCATCTTTTAAGAGATGGTTGGTTGTGTCATGTAGATGTGCAGTAAGGTTTCGGAATTTTCATTTTGCCTGGGGGGTGGGGGGTATGGGGATCAAATCGAGGTAGAATTTTTATATATTTTTTTTTTTTTACATATATTTGACATGTTTAATCACCCTGCCTTCAAGAACTTCCCTAATATCTTATGCTGCAATAGCTTTAAACCATGATCATTTAGAAAATGATTGGTTTGTTTTGTGTATGTGTAAAATGGTTTCAAAATTTGAATTTTCATATGGATGGCAAAAAGGGGCTGGAAAAATATGGCACCTCCCCAACCCTGGTGGTCATGATTTGTACAAACTTGAATCTACACCTCTTGAGAATATTTCCATATTAATCATGCTCTTGGTGTTCCTGAAAAGAAGAACTTTAAAGATGTGTTTCCTTTTATTCCTAAATAAAACTTTGATCCCTAATTGTGGCCTGACCCTAGCCTGAGGTGATGATTTGAAAAACTAGAAATATGTCTACAGGACATGAATGTCCCGCCAGATGTGTATTACTAATGGTACATTAAACAAGAGGCCCATGGGCCACATCACTCACCTGAGTACTGAAGCTAAGAAAAAGTAGAAATTGGTTTATTATTGAAAAGTTAAAATCCAAAAGTAATCCCATGATCAATCATGGATTTGCTTTTCTTCAAAGAATTTTCCCATATATTTCTATGTAAAACTTTGGTCGGCCATTTTGGCCCCGCCCTACCCCCTGGGGTCATGATTTGTACAAATTTGAATCTACACTACCTGAAGATGCTTCCATATAAATATGATGAATTATGAATTTGTCATTCTTGAGAAAAAGATTTTTAAAGAATTTTCCCATAAATTTCTATGTAAAACTTTGGTCGGCCTTTTTGGCCCCGCCCTACCCCCAGGGTCATGATTTGAACAAACTTGAATCTTCACTACCTGAGGATGCTTCCATATAAATTTGATGAATTATGGCTTTGTCATTCTTGAGAAGAAGATTTTTAAAGAATTTTCCTATATATTTCTATGTAAAACTTTGGTCAGCCATTTTGGCCCTGCCCTACCCCCGGGGGTCATGATTTGAACAAACTTGAATCTACACTATCTGAGGATGTTACTCCATAAGTTTCATCTTTCCTGGCACAGTGGTTCTTGAGAAGAAGATTTTTAAAGAATTTTCCAATATATTTCTATATAAAACTTTGGTCGGCCATTTTGGCCCTGCCCTACCCCCGGGGGTCATGATTTGAACACATTTGAATATTCACTACCTGAGGATGTTAACCCATAAGTTTCATCTTTCCTGGCACAGTGGTTCTTGAGAAGAAGATTTATAAAAAACATGCCACCAAATTTTCATTAATTCCCAATTATCACCCCTTGAATGAGGGCATGGCCCTTCATTTGAAAAAACTTGAATCCCCTTCACCCAAGGATGCTTTGTGGCAAGTTTGGTTGAAATGGCCCAGTGGTTCTTGAGAAGAAGTCGAAAATGTGAAAAGTTTACAGACAGCTAGACAAACAGACGGATGCCGGACAAAATATGATCAGAAAAGCTCACTTGAGCCTTCGGCTCAGATGAGCTAAAAACTAAAAACTAAAATTTGTATTTGTGTATAAAGTTTGATGAAAATATCTTAAACAGTTTTTTTTCAGAATTGAAACTAAAATATAAATAAATTGGATATAGATAATAAATTCTCATCAAATTATGTATAAGTGCATGTTAAACATAAAAATGTCTTAAATTATTTCTTAAAACTAAGCAAAATACATATTAAAGAGGAGGGAGGTCAAGGTCACAGGAATGTGCAAGATGAAGTTTTTGATGCAGCTGAATAGCTCTCACTAATACATATTAGCTTATTATGTTTGATAAAAATATCTTGAATGATTTAATGAAACTGAGCTTAACACTTTGTTTTAAGAAAAGAGAAGTCAAAGGAAAGGTTGTGGTCAAAATGTTGTTCTAGCTGAAAAGCTTACATCAGTGTGAATTTACTATTATCATATGAATTTTGATAAAAATATAATTAATGGTTTATTTGAAACTTAGATAAACAAATATTTTAAAAAGTGAGGTCAAGGTCAAAAGAAAATTCAAGGTCAAAATAAGTTAATGCAATAATAGCTCTCATCAGTATGTATTAGCATATGAAGTTTGATTAATATATCTTGAACTGTTTATTCAAAACTGATCTAGTCTAAGACAGTGAGGTCAAGATCACAGGAAATGTCAAGGTAAAAAAGAGTGAAGCATTGTAAAGCTTTAATTGCTTACATCAGTATGTATCATCATGTGAAGTTTCATTACACAACTTGAATCATTATGGTTTCTCTAAAATAAAGCTAAACACTAATTTTAAGAAAAGTTAAGTAAAGGTCAAAGGAAAGTAAAGGTAAACAAGATGTGTTTGTGAAACACTATGTGCCCGGCGGAAACAAAGTTCAAAAAATCTATTTTTAGCATATTGGTCACAGTCAAGGTCACAAGGTCACTGACCGTGGTGTCATTTGAAAGAACTTAATCAGTGGAGTATGCATCCCAAATATGAAGTCTCTATCTACTATGGTTTAAAAGTTATGGCCAAAAGTGTAAAAAGCTATTTTTAGCATATAGGTCACAGTCAAGGTCATTGACCATGGTGTCATTTGAAAGAATTTAATCAGTGGAGTACGCATCCTAAATATGAAGTTCCTATCTCCTATGGTTAAAAAGTTATGGCAAAAAGTGTAAAAAGCTATTTTTAGCACCTAGGTCAAGGTCAAGGTCACAAGGTCATTGACCATGGTGTCATTTGAAAGAACTTAATCAGTGGAGTATGCATCCCAAATATGAGGTTCCTATCTCCTATGGTTCAAAAGTTATGGCAAAAAGTGTAAAAAGCTATTTTTAGCATATAGGTCACAGTCAAGGTCACAAGATCATTGACCTTGTTTTCAACTGAAAGGGCTTTATTAGAGGAGTATGCATACCAAATATCAAGTTCCTATCTCCTATGGTTAAAAAGTTATGACAAACAGTGGAAAAAGCTATTTTTAGCATATAGGTCACAGTCAAGGTCACAAGGTCATTGACCTTGATGTCATTTGAAAGGACTTTAATAGTGGAGTATGAATACCAAAAATGAAGTCTCTATCTCTTATTGTTCAAAAGTTATGGCCAAGGTTAAAGTTGACAACAGACAAACAGACAAAAAGACAAACAGACAAACAGATAAATAGACAAACAGACAAACAGACAGGACAAAAACAATATATGCCCGGGATCTATTGATCCGGGCGCATAAAAAATATTGCCACAGTTGGATAGTTTACATCAGTATATGCATCAGCATATATGAACTTTGATAAAATATCTAGAAAGTAATTTCTTTGAGCTCGATGGAAAGACAGATGGAAGGGTGGAGGACGGACATGACAAAAACTAATACATGTATTCCTAATCATGGCGTAGCATAAAAAACTTGAATATACATTATATGAGGATGTTTCCATATCAAGATTATACATGCAAATTCAAAGAATTGTGGTCCTTTGCTTTCTGTGTTTAAGTGAATGGGATGCCATAATTTATGGCAGATTGTGTATCAAATATGCATCCCTATCATATGTCACTTTATGAAAATTAGGTCAAAGGGGGGAAATCATCGCATGCTCGAAATATTTTGTTGCAGGTAAAGTACATGTCAAATATGAAAGACCCATCTATTTTCAATCAAAAGTTATATATATATATATATAAATATATAATATAATATTTTTGAAAAGTAGGTTAAACTTCTAGGTCAAGAAAGTCAAAAGTCATGATATATTTAGAAAAGTCTTTTCAGATGTAATATACATGTATAATTTAAATGCCATATCTTTTCTCTTTCAAAATGATTAATTTAAAATGTTATTTTTTGGAAAGTAGGTAAAATTTTGAGGTCAAGGTCTCACTTGGGTTAAAAAATCATAGTACATTTAGAAAGTTTTGTGGTAATGTACATGTGAAATATGAAAGCCCTATCTCATATTATTCAAAAGTTATGATCAAGGTTAAATTTATTGTGACAGATGCACATACTGTCAAAGATGGCCAGACTAACAGACAAATAAGATTTAATGTTCCCTCCCTTTCCCCCAAAACGGGGGACAATAATGCCCTTGCTGTTCTTGAGAAGAAGATTGATGATGGAAAAAATCCCCTGCATATTTCTTAACGCAAATCAATATTGTGTTTTTATGTCATTTAATTGTTTGTTTGTTGTTAAACATCCCTCTCAGGAATTTTTCACTCAAATGGAGACACCCCCACTTGAAAAATAATGAGGACAAGTCGGATTTGAGGTCAACATTCATTTTAGGAGTTTTCAACCATTAAGACGTAAAGAGACAGGAACTCGATCCTTCCCCTCACCTCATCCCAGACCCCTGTTTATATTCATGACATGTATGCAAACTACTGCTTGTTTTACATTTTTTAAAAAATATGTTAATAGCCTATATACAAATACTTTAATGTGGTCCATCTCTTTGAATGATTTTCATTCCTAATTCTAGGAGGATAGGTTGATGAATGAAATGTCAAGCAATCTTATCATTGATGCACTTTTACTTCATTTAATGCAGTCATATTGTGAACATTTCCAGTTAGAATCATTAGAAGAGTGGGGATGACCTCCAGGGGGTTCAAGACCTTTATACCATTAAATTTACATAACATAATAACACAAAAAGCGCAAAATTATGTATGGTCAAATGGAAAAAGTTTCCCACTATTTAGGAGTCACATGATCATTTGCCATTACTGTTTACAGGGACTGGAAGTGTATCTTGAGACCCCCCCCCCCCCCCCCCCCCCTCTCTCTCTCTCTCTCTCCCAATTTGCAGGACTATAATATAAAAAAGACTTTGGATGCCCTCCACCCTAGAAAACAGACACCACCATAACTTCTCCTTTTATTTGCTTCTCAGGAAATTCTGGTCTGGAAGTCCCCCCTCCCTCTCAGAAAAAAATTCTGTTTTTTGTAACTGAATGTAACGTCGATAACGGGCGATAACTCTTTAGAATGTGAAATTCGTCTCATTGCAGCATCGGATGACCTTTGATCCTTTAAACTTTAACCTAACCAGTTGCATTTCAGACTATTTTACCCAAATCTATACCAAAACGTGTACTTACCGACTGCCATAGCTCCAACTTCATGAAATATAATCCAATTAAACACAAAATAATTCCAACTGACATACATGCAATGATGTGTACACAACACTAGGCCTAGTACTGCACGTGCAGTGCTATCTAAAAATGATTATGGTAAAACTAGTACTTAAGTTAGGTACGTGACGCAAGCCCAATGTGATGCAGGTCTTCATATACATTTACAGTATAAGAACAAATTTAAAATTATTATTTACAAAAGATGTTTTATCTTAACTTTGCCATCTAGGCCTATTTCCAAAAACAGGAAAATAGGGTGTGTTTGCGTGTGTGTGTGTTGATGGGAGAAGGGTGGGGGTTGACTAAATTGATTGGGTATACATGGTATATGGCAGCTTTCAGGGTGTTTCTGCCTAATCAAGTATAAAAAAGTTTGTACATTTTGGAAAAAATAATCAAAAACGCTTTAAACTAATTTGAATAATATTTGTTGTTGATCTATATGAGAAAATAGATTTAAAAAGTTCCAATTATGGGCCAAAAATTTACCCCCCCCCCTTGTTTCAAACCTAATTTACATCATTAATTGAATTCTGTTGTTTAATTTCAGACTGGTAATGAATTATGAATATGAAATACATGTACCTATAAGATCGAGGCCCATGGGTCACATGTTCACTTGTGAATATTATGCTCAATTTGATGAATACATGGAGGCCCTAGCTATTATGTAAATTATTAAATTATATTGACTTTTTCTTTGGTAAAGCCTAATTTTAGAGGAGTGTGCATTTAGAGGCAAACACCTTAGTGCGGGTATTACTGTCTCATGACAGCATCTAGTTCCTTGAATGCTTATACTTTGGTCATTGAGGTCAATCAGAGCGTTGTTGGCACTAAGGAAGTCAAGACCAATAATCACTTGATCAGTTATGTCTGCAACTATAACGGGCCTTTTAAATTGAATCCCTTCAATTTCAATGTTGGCATCGTTTGAGTAGTTAGCTTTTAACCAACTGTCCTCTCCTACACCCTTAAGAATCACCTCCTTACCAATAATTAAAGGTGGAGTCAACGAGTTTGCAAACTCTCTATTTATGACCGATATTTGTGCTGCTGTATCTACAATGGCATTTTCTGGTTTTCCGTTAACTTTCACATTGATCATTAGATTTTGTGGTTCTTTTTTGCATTGATAGAGTCTCATATCAAATGTAGGGCTTATTCTAGCTTGCGGGGATGGTGATCTTGATTTACGCTGTTGTTTGCAGTCCTTTGCAAAGTGGCCTTTTTCCCCACAATTATGACAGGCACCTTCTTTCACTGGAGAGGATAATCTGGATTGAGTTGTTGTCCTCTGGGGGGATCTTGAACGGTTTGAAATGAGTCCAATAAGTTTGTCAATCTTGGTATTGGTTGCTTCCAGACCTAGTTTCAATGAGTCAACATCTGCAGCAAGCTTGTCAACACGACTCTGGGGACGAACTGTACGTGAGCTAAATTCAGGCTCCTCGTCACTGTCACTGTATGCATCGTTGAATCGAACCTTCCTGACTTCAGGTTTACGGACTCCCAGAATTAGCCTTTGGTTATTTATTGCTGCTTTGACCTGTTGTAGTGCACTTTCTAAAGTTGTTGGGTCTTTATCCATACCTGTTAGTACTGCACGCTTGTTTTCGATGCCTTTCAAAAAAGTGTCAGTGGCAATAGTATCTATAACACTTTCTGGAGCATCTGGATATCCCTCGGCAACCATATCCTGGACTATTTCTGCGAATTCCTCCACTGTTTTAATTTCCTGTTTTATGTCTTGGAGTTTTCGCCTTACAGTCTAGGGTAATTCTTTTTGAACAAATCTAGACTTGAATTTCTTGCATAGGTCCTTGTAGTTATTTTGAACTGGTTTGGTACAGGTGCAATAGAATTTAAGTGCTTTGTCTCATAGGGACTCAATAAGTCTCTCCAAGCGTTGATCCTCAGACCATTTATATCTGTCTGCAATCCTATCGAACTGGGTTTTGAATGGGCACCATTCACTGCGTCCGTCAAATGTAGCCATCTTAGAAGGAGGGGGTCCACTGATGTGTGTGCTAAATGGGCCAGATTGTTTCAAGCCACTATTAGCACCACTTGTAAAAGTTATTTTCCCAGATTTAGTTTGTGATACACTGCTAGTTTGGCCAGAATTAACCAAGCCACTGTCAGCAGAAACACAACTTGCTACTCCTCCACTGGCTTCTGCTCCTAGAGTATTTTTCTCCAGCTTTAGGCTTTTTTGACCATCATCTTTGATTCCATAGATACCATGTGGTGCTAGTTGGTCAACAATATTTCCAGTGAATAATGATTCTGACTTTTTCTCTGAAAGTTTTTTTTTTCCAGTTCTCCCATCATTTTCGTCATTTTGTTCATTTCTTCTTCATAAGTTCTCTGCATAGCTCTATAGTGCTCATGAACTTGATCGAGTTTCACGCCAAACTCCTTTGACACATTGTCCAATGCCTTTTTATGTTCTATATCTTGTCTCTCCTTGATAGAGCCCACAAGTGTAGGTGATATTTCAAAAGAAATAAGTTCTGCATACAGTAACTTCTGTATCGTGGATGCTGTGTTATGCAGGTTTTCTTCGATATCATTCATGGTAATATAACCTTTTTCATCTCTTAGTTTAATGATGGCTGCGGCTCGTTGGGCACCAATGCCCTCCAGGGTAATGAGCTCATCTATAGAGGCGGTATTTATGTTTATCATATTTGTAATTTGGTTCCACAAAGGTTCACAGAGAGCTTAACTCTTCTTCTGGTACAATAATGTCTAAAACATCTTCATCTAGAGTCTTAAAACAGTTCAAATTAATGTCATCTGTTAAACGTTTTGTCCAGATAAGGGCTAAGTCTGTGTCAGCATGAATGCCGTCGTAGTACGCCGCAAATTTATAGGACACTTGTAATCTTGGGGAACCGCCTTTCTTCTTATTTGTATCCTTTCGACGTTTCTTTATATCACAGTTAAAAGGTAGAGTTCTTTCGTTAATGCTGGAATTAATTTCTCTGAGTGCACAATTTAGCTGTTCCGCCTGCCTACAAATTTCTATATCATGCACCTTAAATGAATCTGGGTCAGTATGACCTTTGAACTTGTTGTAAGCAAAAATAGAAAAGCAGGGCACCTCAATAAATTTGACTTTTATGTTTGGATACTGTTGACTTATTGCAACAACTCTATGATATTGAGACAATATTTGATCAACTTCAGTATTATGTATTATCCCAAGACCTAACTCTTGTGAATTTTCCCTCTTTAATAGATACTGTAAAATCATATATTTTCGTGGGGTCAAATTTTCGTGGTTTGTGGAAAATCTCTTGGTTTGTGGGGATTTGATTTCGTGGATCAACGATTAATTAGTACTTATGTATGTTACATTTTACATTTCGTGGTGGACATGAATTCGTGGGTCTTGCCATACCTCGAAAACAACGAAAATTAAACCCCAACGAAAATTTGTGATTTCACAGTATGTCGCAAGTACCTAACCAAATATAGATTAAATACTTTTAAGTGCTATTTCTCTTCAAGTGATTTTCTAGAAAATCTACAGCAGGGGCTGAACGCCAGCCCGGTTCACACCAAAATACAACAAAATTTACTTCCATCTTTCTTTTGATTGCAAAACCCTTGCTGTCTGACAAGAGGACGGGCGTATAATAAAGACTGCCTTGTTTATGAGGTGCTTTTCTCTTCAAAAAATTATCAAGTTTGGGTTTTGACAGTGACATAAAATTAATAAACTGTTATATTTCTTGTAATAGAAAAGAAAGATCAGATTAGCTGAACCTAACTCGATTCAAAACTGAAAAACATCCACACAAGAAAAATATGACTCAGTGAATAATAATTATGATGACAACTGCGTTCCGTACCTAGTCTAGATACGAGCCAAAATGACAGTTTACCAAAAACAAAAAAATATTTAGATTTTATACAGTTCGATAGAAAAAGCACTTATATTTAACCCTTAGCAACAAATTTCTATTGTTTCTTTTAGTTTTATCAGTGAAAAAATTTATGAAAATGACGAATGAAAAACTTAACGCGAATTTCCTCCACTATTCCTACTGGGGAGTAAATCAGCAACACATGCAAATTTAGCAGGAAAGATAAACGGGAAGTAAGCGGGGTCAAACGTTATCACTTCTGACACCAATGTTGTGCTGATGCTTCTGTCCTGGACTGCAGGAGACGGTCGGTGGTCAGGACACACGCGGACACGAGGCTCACTGAAGTAAGGGGACATCAACACTGCCAATTCATTCAGGTTTTAGATAGCTCGTACCTCGAACTATTCAGTTCCACAACAGTATCATCAGTGTAAGGGAATTCTCGAAAACAAACATAATTTATTTTGAAATAAATGATCATATATGTTTATCCCACGACAAACTATAACAGCTAAAATAAAGTACACATTTGTTGAATTTTTTACTGATAATGCCAACCGAAAGGGTGTTGCTAAAACGGGGAACGGAAAACGGAACGGAAAGCGTAACGGAACGGAAAACGGAAAATTTTTTGTCAAACAAATAACATAAATTCAATATAAATCATATAAAAGAGCAATATTCTTGTTGTAAATGTCATTTCTAATAATTTTTTTTTTAAATTAATTGCAAACTATTTTATATTCATGAGTCATACACACCCTCCGTGAAAAAAAAACTACTGAAAGAAATCCCCCCACACACACACGAAATAGGATTTTCGTGTTCGGTCCTTTTTTTTTTTTTTGCTTGTCAAATTCGTTGTATGTTGGAATTTTTCTCTGACCCATATCCCCTCTTTCAATTTGTTTCCAATGTCAATGTCTGAAAAGACAAAATAACTAGTTATGATATTCAGATTATGCACGCAGTGTCGAATTCGCGAGTCATGAAAGGGGGTGTGTTACAACGCACTTTGAAAAATTACGCACTTTGAAAAATTTTTTCAAAGTGCGTTAATTTTTGGGACCAGGTTAACGCACTTTGAAAATTTTTTTCAAAGTGCGTTGAATTTGGGACCAAATCAACGCACTTTGAAAAATTTTTTCAAAGTGCGTTTAAACTGTACATCATAATTTTACACCATGTAAACATTTAACGCACTTTGAAAAAAATTTCATGAAACAAAAGGAATTACACTTTTATTTTAGAAATAGACAACAGTATTATCCCCTCGCAACGTATGATGGGATATAGTGATGCGATTATGTGTTATTACTTTATGTGTATGTTAGTTTTTTCTGTGTGGAATATTGTCGTAATTTGTTTCGGGATCGATGTTAAATGATTTACTGAACATGCTTTTTTGGGAAGGAATGCTCCGCTTTGCGGTGCCCTTACTTTGATGTGTTTCTTTCTAAAAACTGATGGATTGAAGAAAACCAAGAAACGGATGACGAAGAAAAGACTGGCTGAATTAAGGTCTATCAGCTCAACTCCTTATCATTCCCACCCAGATATATCTATTTCTATAACTCGTAACTTTAAGTGTCAATGATATTTGAAAAAAAGAGCATTCTAGTTACAGTATTTATAAGCACTGTACAAGGAAGTCTGTAGTAAATCAAAATTTTGTTCTTTTAAATCTCAAAGTCTATTTATGTTCATTTTCAGGAAAATCAGAATATTAATTACTAGCTGTAAATTCCTTATTTTTCGAGAGTGTTTTTTATCGCGAACTGGCTCTCAAACGTCACATCGCTAGAATTATAATTCGAGAATGAACGGTTAATGAACAAATTTTACATAGATTAAGCACCAGAAAAATAAAAGCGAGTAATATTTTTTCGCGAGTGACACTTCTCGCAAAATTACGCAGAAATTAATTCCTCGCTTATAATAAGGAATAAGTACCTGTCTGCTTTTCGATGTTAATTTGATACCTTATCGATAATCTCTCTGTTAAACTCCAGGTATTTAAAAACACAAGTTTTGCCAAAATTATAGAGTTATTTCTTTTTGGTATCCCAATTAAGTAGGGTTTAATGAAAATTCATATAAATATCTATAATTTTTTTTAGAATCATTCCAATATGTTAACCTTTGAGAATTGACTAAGAGATAGGCGGAAGAACAATACTATCGTTCGTAGTTCTTTATGACATTGAATGTCGACCTTTTGACCCCAAATTCAAAAGGGGTCTTCCTAAGGCCACAGGGATTCTTTTATGTTAAATTTCATACAAAAGCTCAAAGGGTTGGCGTGATATCGTGTGGAAACGAAAGCGTAACAGAAAGACGGATGGACGGACAGCTAGACAGACGGACTGACAGATAGACCCAAATTACTATCTCCCACTTTTCAAGCGGGGGACAAAATGTATCAAATCAGGTTCAAATGATAATTTATCATACCTAAGATTTGTAGGAATATTGACTAAGCCATGCATAATTTTTTTTTCAAAGTGCGTTAATATGGTCGATATTAACGCACTTTGAAAAAAAAATTATTTTTTCAAAGTGCGTTAACCTGGTCCCAAAATTTAACGCACTTTGAAAAATTTTTTCAAAGTGCGTAATTTTTTCAAAGTGCGTTGCCACAGGGGTGGCATTTTCGGGTCTGTGTAGGGGCCCACAGCCACATTAAAAATTGATTTAATAAACCTTATGTACATTTTGGAAATAAAAAGGGGGACAGACTTATTACAACCTATTACAACTTCTAAGACATTTCCGATGAGCGGAAAAACAAACTCATTTTTACGGGGTCATTCATATACGCCTACCCCCCCCCCCCCCCCAACATGCACACATATGTGCCGCAAATAAACAAAATTTAACTTCAATGAATGCAAAGATTCTGCAGTCTGCATTATATCTACCACAACTTTATCTATCGACAACAGGGCTCTATTTTTGAATAAAATTTTAACAACCAGTGTGTATAAGAGATGTTAATTCGAGCTTGCCCTTAAGGTTTGCCCTAAACGTAATCTTAATAATTTTTTAAAACATTTTTTTTCTCTTTCCATGGTTCATTTAGATATAAAATATTTGCCCCCCCCCCCCGGCAAAACCTTTTTACTACGGAAATCTTTGTTCAAGTTCACATTCTCACCCTTTTTGTGAATGCAATAAATGTAGTAAGTTAGTGTAAAAAAAAATAGTACTGAAAGATGTTGGGAGTTGGAACTTATCCCCCCTCCCGAATCAAACAATTGTTTTCTTTTTGTGTTTTATCTCCCCTCCCGAATCAAATAATTGTCTACTTTTTGTGTTTTTGCTTGTCAAATACTTTTAAAGTTCGTTTACCCCCCCCCCCTTTTCAAATTCGATTCCATGTGACTGCTATGTTAGTGACATTTGTAAATCAGAGACAGAGCATGACAAAATCAACTTGTATTTAATAGTGGTGGGTTGAATGTGTCAAAGATATATCGTTTAATTTGTGTATTTTAAGTGATTTAATCCAAAAAAATACATTCCGTTTTCCGTTCCGTTCCGCTTTACGTTCCGTTTTCCGTTCTGCGTTTTAGCAACACCCCAACCGAAAGTACTTGTGAGAGACTTCTCCAAGATGAACACAATTATTGTTTGAAATAAATTCATCCGTGTAAATCCATTGGCACATATGAAAACTTAAATAGAGTATATGTAATGTTATATTATTTACTAATGATTCAAACCGAAAGTACATGTAAGGGGATTTCCGTTTAAAGTATCATTCAGAACAGAGGTTTGTCTTTTAATTGATTAATTTTACTTGTTTTTTTTTGGTCTGTAGATATTCAACTGATAAATATTTATTAATATTGCAATTAATGCATCTTGCTAATTCTTATTTCTAAATGTTTGAGTTTTATTTCACATTAAATGTTCTTCCTAAAAATAAGCGCACTCCTGCCAAAAAAAAAAAAAAAAAAAAAAAAAGGATGAATGATCGAGTCAAAATTAACTCCGGTGTTTAACTTTATGACTTATGATTAATATGTCGATTCTGGTTCAAATGTAAATAATATTGATCACTTCGTTTGAATACACCCTAACTGAAAGTAAGGACAATGTATTTTGTAGAGATTAGGTTTCACATACAAATATACTGATATTACATTGTACAAACCGAAAGTAGAGATACATTTCGAAAATAAACATAATCTATTTTTAAGTAAAAATAATTATTCCTGTTAATCACATGACAGACTTTAAAGACTAAAATAGAGTTATGGTTAATTATTTACTGATAATGCAAACCGAAAGTACATATGTTAGGGACTTTTCCAAGAGGAAATAAACACATGTAAATGCATTTCTGGTAATCCAAAGACAGACTTTAAATTAAAGACTAAAATAGAGTTCTATGTATAATTTTTACGGACAATTTGATCCGATAGAACACATAAGGGGATTTCTGTTTGTAGTGTCATTCAGAAGAGAGGTTGGTCTTTTTTATGATATTGTTACTTACTATTTTGAATTTGTAAACATTGAATTGATAAATATTGATAAGTATTGGAATTTAATTGTAACTTGTTTAATCGAATTGCTTTATATTTGAGCTTAATTCACAATAATGCTATTTTTTCTTCAAATAAGAATACAACTGAACAAGAATGTATCATCAATGATATATAATTATGAAAAATCGAGAAATTTTTATCTATGTTTCCGAAATTTTTTGATGATCAAACTCATCCATACTGATGAATTATACTTAATTTATTATAATATTTTTAGCAATTTAACCCCAAACACCTGCTACAAGGTTCACATCTACTCCCCTATTACCAGTAGTGCATGAGATATGTGAATGGATCCGTTAACAAAATACATATTTTTCTTATTATTGTAAAATCAATAAATAGTTTACTTTCTTTTTCGATGAATATAAGTGAAATAGCAAAAAGATAATATCGGTTACAGTTAGAGGATCTTAGTAAGTGAAATTTACAAGAAGTAGTTGTTTTTTATATAACATATCGTTTATAAGCATTTAACCTCTGTCTCTGTGTCTATCCGTCTGTCTCTTTGTCTGTCTAGCTGTTCGTAACAAGTTTTCGTCGACGTTTTCTCAGTAACTACTCATAGCAGATGCTTGAAAATTTGACAAAATCTTCTCTGAGACATACCATACGTTGGGATTTATATTTGTTAAAATTTAATATCAACATCTTGTTTATCCATGCGTCTGTCCGTTTCATACATAACAAATGTTTGTTGCAGTTTCCTCAGCAATAGCTCATTGCAGATGCTTGAGATTTGAACACAATATTCTCTTAAGCATGTCATATGGTGGGATTTATTTTTGTTTAAATCTTATGTCAACTTCTTGGTTGTCCGTGCGTCTGTCCGTTTCATACCTGTTTCACATATAAAAAAATTCGTCGCAGTTTTCAAAGCAACTACTTATATCATAACTGATGCTTGAAATTTCATGCCATATGACAGGATTTATTTTTATGTTTATACTTTGTTTCTGATAAGATGAATAGAAAAAAATATCAGGATCAAGCGAGGCGATTAATATATTTATGAAACAACTAAGTAAGTTTAACGTAAAAGTATTTGGCATGATGAGGGACTAAACAGGGTAAGGGGAAGGGATCTTCATCAGAGTACGGGGACGCTACCACTTGCCGCTATAGGACTTAAATTTATACCTTTTCGATACTTATAAGTGTAAGTGAACAGTGAGTAAGTCTTTTCGTGACAAAAAATACTGCTATACGAGACCTCGGTTTATATGGTTTCACTGAAGGATCGATAATTTTTTTCAATATAGAGAGTTAAAACATTTTTGTGACGTCATCTTTTGTTAAACCTGGTTCAATAAATTTGTTATTGTCCTGCACCCCGTCCAATAAGTAACCTGTAGGTGTCCAATAATATTCAACTTATTGGACAGGTACAGGTAACGTTAAAGTGAGAACAAAGGGCGGGACAAATAAGTAAACAGCATTTTAAAGGCAATGACAAATCAAACAATTTAATATGAACAATGAAGAAAATTAGTAGCGCTAAATGTTAATATTGTACAAAACATCCTTTTGAAAATGGTACAAATAATCCAGTGAATTGAATGTCTCAGATTCATTATTTAGACGCATCCGTGGCTCCGATCATAAATTTACCAAATTCACTGTTCATTGCTGTTTAATAGATTCATTTCACGGATTGATCCACGGAACATATATAGAATCGAATGGACACAAAAGATGAATGAGAAGCATGTGTTTTCTTACACACAACCTTGGGATTTTTGTTTATTGAACATACATTTTTCCGCATTTAGCACAAAATTTAGCTCAAAAAATTCCAACGGAGTCTGAAAATTCGTGCGGTGATTTATGACCATTTGTCCACCTTAGTCCTAGTCCTGCGTCGTATGAGCGAGTATCTGTCGTTGTTTTAAGGAGTGGCTGGAGTAAAATCCTTTCGAGTTCGAAACCTGCACACAAAAGAGAAAGTATTGCATTTTTTAAAAAAAATCATCAGAAATAATCTCCCAATTTCATAGAAAATGCTTAAATAGTTGTTTGGGTAAAACCCTATAAATCCTATTGCTTTAAAAAAACTACCTGTTAAAGGGAAACTGTTTTTTGCAAATTCCGAAACATAAGAATGTATATCCGGATTTCACAGTAAAAACTTGAACTGAGGCATCTTGGTGTAATCGATAAATGGCATCGTCAAAAGACCCGATTCTGAAGGTCTGTTTTTTCAAAATTAAAATGTACGTCGTCATCTGTGGTCGTTGCGTTGTAGAATGAATAAATTGTAAAGAATTTAGTAGAACTGACTTTTACGCATGCGTAGTATTATATAAAAATGTCGCAATGTGGATAAATAAAACTAAACAAAGTTAATGTTCATATCTATCGGTATAAAACACCTCTTGATGATTCCTACTATAAATAAAGACCGAAGAAAAACCTGAACTGGTTTTCTTTGGCCTAACTTGATGAACAGTGTCAGGTCGTCATCCAAGCAGAACGAGACCTTACCTGTGGCTGTCCAGTTAGTTAACAATGGAAGTGTTCGCAAGTGGTGAAATGTTTTAAGTAAGTTATAAGCCTTAAATTGACCATTATGTCAGATATTAGACTCTCCTCGGCGCTAACGCGCCTCGGGTCGTCTAATATCTGACATAATGGACAGTTTTCGGCTTAAAACCATTACATAAACCTAATTTGAAACTTCTTATTGTGGACTGTTGGGAAAATATACCCCGAGGTTATATTTTGATTCAAAGAATAATAAACACGTTCAAGATTTTGTTGAAAAAACACTGAGTAAATTTCCTATTTTAAGAGGCCCGACTGTGGTTTCCACTGCGCAATATTTTGCGCATTATAGTAAAATGAAGTCTTTTAAAATTTCAAAATTTTCCTTTTTAAAGCAAAATTTTCGTTTAATTTTATATAACTGATTTTTTAACCGATTTTGCAATTGATAGGTAGGTTGATGTTTTTTGACGTTATTATCAACTGAAGCTCTTAAAGAAAGGGGTAATAAAAACGTAATTATAAAAAAGAAGTAAACATACGCTCTTGAAATATAAAATATAGAAATTTGAGAATCTCTCCATTATTTTTATGATGCTTTCAAAGGCATACTTTGTGCCCGTCATATTCTGTAGTACTCTTAAAAAAAAGGAAATATCGTTATTTTTGCATTTTGAGATGCCCCCTCTGGTAACAAGACAGTATAATTTTATGTTTTTTACATATATTGTATAATATAGTATGACTCATTAAATATTAAAGTTTTAATAAAAAGTCTATTGTAGTATTTTTATAAATTGCTTTATAACCAATATGCTAAAAATAGTTTTTATTTGTACCTTTGCCATATTTTTCCGACCATACAAGAAGAAGATTGCATGCTTACATGTAATATGCATACTCCACTAATTAAGCTCAACCAAATGACACCAAAGTCAATGACCTTGTAACCTAGATTGTGACCTTTATGCTAAAAACAGTATTTTTCCTACCTTTGCCTTACTCTCGGACCATACAAGATAAAGACTGCATGTTCAGTATGCATACTCCAATAATTAAGCTTTTTCAAATTACACCAAGGTCAATAACCTTGTTATCTTGACTGTGACATGTGTGCTAAAATTTTTTTTTTCGTACCTATGTCATAACTTTTTAACCACCAGAAACAGAGACTTCATACTTGATATTCATATTTTACTTGATCTTTCAAATGACACCAAGGTCAATGGCCTTGTGACCTTGATTATGAAATATATGCTAAAAATAGCTTTTTAAAAAATTTTGTTGCCGCTGGGCGCATAGAGTTTCACAAACACATCTTGTTTTTTTTTTCTGAAAATTGGCGTACTTCTGAATGAGGATGTGTGAGCCATGATTAACTTCGATGTTTTTATCGATCTTGGCTAATTATGAACAAAATAGAGAAAATATCTATATCTCCAAAACGTTTCATGATGAATCTCATCTTTTCAGACTCGCGCACTTTTTAATATATATATATATATATATATATATATATATATATATAAAGCACTAAAAAACCAACAACACTGTATATCCTAAATGTCGGATCTATCAAGTAGATACAAGGTCACGGATGGAAATTTATATAAAGCACTAAAAATGACCAACGACACGAACAATAAAAATTGTCAAATTTTCGGGACGCACTGTCCCTTCCTCAGGACAAAGAAAAAAGTTAAAAAGTCATAAGAACAAAGGAAAAATAGAAACAAAAACAACTAGCACTACTACTAAGCTACTAAACACTAGATATTTACATACTTAATAATTTACATGTTGAATTCGAATTTTTTAAGAACAACAATAAAGAAAGAAATCCGGACCGCTATGAAATGCGTCCGGTCTATCGGGTATACTCGGGTGAAGTGCGATTTACATAATTGAACGAATTAATTATGCTAATTAATTACGACAATCAGTAAATCGTACATGGTTTCATTCTCTCAAAATGGCGTAGCTTTACTTAATAAAGAATAATCAAAGAAAAATAAGATGGCAGGGATATTTAAACATATGAATTATGATCCATTATAAATTTTGAAATATTTAAAGACTTAATACCGGGAAAAAATAATTAACAAAGGCGAAAGCAATACATAGCTATGTGGGTTGTTCGAGAGTTGGTGACGCAAATTGACTGTAGAGTTTACACTAAATTGAGAGAATAATCTTGTTTAGTATCGTCAGGAATTGGGTCTAGTTTACGTTCATTCTGGTGAAGTCATTTAGTTTGTTAATACCATTAGGGCGGAATGACTTCAATCTGTGCATCCAGAACTTTTCTTTGCTTTTTCTCTGAGCATCTGTCCATCTTGGGTTATGGTCAATCACCACTACTGTCATATCCTCCCATTTGTGACCCTCAAGGTTGAAATGTTCCCCAACGGGTTCATTGAGTTTTTTGGTCCTAATGGTCGAACGGTGGTTATTGACTCTCCTGCGGAGATCTCCTGTTTCACCAATATACTGTTTGGAGCAAACTTTGCAACTGATGAGATAAATGCAGTTGTCAGTATGACAGGACAAATTCCCTAGTATTTTGTAGCTGCGGCCTGTAACGGGGCTGTTAAAACTGTCTGTGTCAGTACTGTGCTTACAAAGAAGACATCTTCTGTCAGAGCAAGTTTTAAAGCCCCCGTTAGGTAATGGGTTGTCCATTGTTGTCCATTGTTGTAATTTGTGCTTTATAAATAAAAATTAATTTCCATTGTTGTCCATTGTTGTAATTTGTGCTTTATAAATAAAAATTAATTTCATCACAACATGTATTGGTAACAATCCTCTAAAAACTAATGTCCAATTAACTGTATCTCACTTCCATTCTCAATGACCGTGTAGTGCAGGACAGCGTTGTGAGAATTCCATCGGCATCGAAAGCAAGTTTAATAACTTGCCTAGATAGCCGAGCGGTCTAACGCGCTGTTCCTGCACTGCTAGGAGGCAGATTCCGTAGGTCGAGAGTTCAACCCCGGGCTGGGGCGGAAGTGAGTATCCTTGTAAAAGTGAATTTCTCTGTGCTTTGTATATTAATATTTCTTCACTTAGGGCAGTTATATTAGTTTAAGAGTTGTTGTAATTTGTGCTTTATAAATAAAAATTAATTTCATCACAACATGTATTGGTAACAATCCTCTAAAAACTAATGTCCAATTAACTGTATCTCACTTCCATTCTCAATGACCGTGTAGTGCAGGACAGCGTTGTGAGAATTCCATCGGCATCGAAAGCAAGTTTAATAACTTGCCTAGATAGCCGAGCGGTCTAACGCGCTGTTCCTGCACTGCTAGGAGACAGATTCCGTAGGTCGAGAGTTCAACCCCGGGCTGGGGCGGAAGTGAGTATCCTTGTAAAAGTGAATTTCTCTGTGCTTTGTATATATATATATATATATATATATATATATATATATATATATATATATATATATATATATGTGTTAAAATTATAACCACTTGCGTCTCTATGTACCAGGCACTTTAGTCTGCGGATGTCTGGACTGTCTATTTAAACTGACTTTATTGATTTCGATTGTTCATATGAGTCGACTTTTAAGTTTTCAATCATTTTAGCTCTACTGGCCAGAGACCAGAAGAGCTTATGCGATAGTATTGCGTCCGGCGTTCGTCCGTCCGTCCGTCTGTCTGTCTGTCTGTCTGTCTGTCTCTCTGTAAACAATTTTTCAAAACGCTACTCCTCTTACAATTTTAGTCTGATTTTAATATTACTTGGCACACAGGTTAACTACACTAAGATACATAGAATAGTGCATCGGTTTTTAATTTCGATGAACGGTGTTGCCATGGTTACTAAAAATAGGTTTTCTGTGAAATTCTTTAAAAACGCTACTCCTTCTACAGTTTTGGTCTGATTTCAATAATTAGGCACACAAGTAGACTACACTATGAAACATGAATTAGTGCATCAGTTTTTAATTTCGATGAACGGTGTTGCCATGGTTACTAAAAATAGAATTCTTTGTGAAATTCCTTTAAAACACTACTCCTTCTACAGTTTTGGTCTGATTTCAATATAACACACAAGTAGACTACACTAAGATACATAGAATAGTGCATTGGTTCTTAATTTCGATGAACGATGTTGCCATGGTTACTAAAAAAAGATTTTTTTTTGTGAAATTCCTTTAAAACGCTACTCCTTCTACAGTTTTAGTTTGATTTCAAAATAAGTTGGCACACAAGTTAAGACTACACAAAGATACATAAAATAGTGCAATGGTTTTTGATAAATACAAACCAGTAGAGGAACAGTCTCAACAGAGACTTCTGGTTCTTTTGTGCTATTGGATTAGGTCTAGATAAAAGTTCATTAAATGTCACAACAGAGCGCATTGTCACCTTAATCTTCCGAAAAGAAGGACATTAAATGGTATTTGATTAACCTTTAATACAGATAATTCTTCAGTTCGAAATTACTAACTAAAGGCAAAGGGATGTTCACCGAAAAATACTGTTCAGGGTTATTTTCGCCCAGCGTTATTTTCAAATAAGCTCAATAACAGTTCTCTTTTAAGAAATTAAACCGCGTTAAAGACTTGCCCGGTTTTAAATTTGCCCACCTGTGAGTAGGGCAAAAGAAGAGAAGACAAATAGGGCGGAAATTGTATTGTATACAGTTTTTTTCATGCCACTTTTTGAAATATAGATTTAACTGGATAAGTCTCCTTGCGAGCACCGAAAAGGTCTTCCGTCCGATTTTTCGATAAGATGAGACATGATTTTGACTATAATCTCTGTTAAAACATAATGATATAAAGTCTTTCCCAATCTCATTTCATTTGTCTGATTAATATAATGTTATCAAAGGGCTATTAATGAAAGTCTTTTGGGCCCTGTAGGCCCCTTATTTGAAGGGTCAGTCCTTTTTTCTTCATATCAAATGGTAATACGTGTGATTTTAAAGTTTTATGTTCAACAATTATTCAGAAAATTCTTTTCGTTTTTGAGCTATGCAGAATAGAAATAAAAAAGGGCCAGCCCTTCAAGTCCTTAATGGGACCGTTTTGGAAAAATTCAATGGTTGTAAATTGTTTAGAATACGATTCTGAACATCTTTTATCCAATGCTGCTTATCAAAATGTTTCTCCCTTTGGAGGTACATGCATAAAGAAGCAAATATTTAGAATTTGGCACCTTATGGTCCCTAAGTAAGTTACATACAGTAATAAAGTTAAATATTATGTTGCAGATTGTTAAGATAAACACGTTTGCTTCAGTAATTTATTACACAAAATTGATAGTGAAAGAGTTATAGATGAAAGTGTTTTGGCCCCATATTTGAGGGTTCAACTTTTTTTTCTTCATGTTAAATGATAAGGCTTGTGATTTTAAAGATTTTTGTTCAACAACTATTCAGAAATTTGTTTTCTTTTTGGAGCTATGCAGAATAGAAATATATATGGACTAGCCATTCATGTCCTTAATTGGGCCATTTTGCAAAAATTCAATGGTTGAAAATTGTTAAGAATACAATTCTGAACACCTTTTATTCAATACTGCTTATCAAAATATTTCTCCATTTGGAGGTATTAAAAAACAAAGATATAGCATCTTGGCCCCTTATGGCTCCTAATTCTATTTCAATATATTATTGCAGATTTGCTAGGATAAACACTTTCCTTCAGTGATTTATAACAAAAAATGATAGTAAAAGAGTAATAGATGAAAGTCTTTTGGGCCCTCTAGGCCCCTTATTTGAGGGTTAGCCCTTTTTTCTTCATATCAAATTATAAGGCTTGTGATTTTAAAGATTTTGTGTTCAACAACTATTCAGAAATTTCTTTTCGTTGTCGAGCTGTGCAGAATGGAAACATATAGGGTGTCACAGTCTCTTGCACCGGAGAGCTACTGTTGTCAAAAAAAAAAAACCCAAAACACCCCTGAGGCTTGAAAAGCGTTTTTTGAAACATGTTGTAAAAGAACTGTAAACGAAAAAAAAAGAATTACAATCTGAATGATATGACACAGATTACATCCTAAACTAAGTTAACAGTGACAGAAACTAGTGACCATACTTTTATACACGAATCAATACTTCAACACATTATATGTTAAATAAAAATCATATCAAGACATTAATCAAACGGATAATGCTTTAAACTTTAATGTACAAACAATTTCATCTGACACTGGTAAATCCATCTAATAATATGAACCGAATTTGAATATCTTAAGTACATGTGCACTACATGGCCAAATTAAAATAATAAACAAGTGACTAGATTTAAATACAAGTAGACCTAAGACTAGCATTTCAGGTATAAGTATATTAATACAGAGTAGATTGCATAGTTATCAGATATACCGATACAAATAGATTACACAGATAAAAAAAACCTAACCTGAATTTTCTCTGTCACATACATGTTTACATATATATATGCTAGTAAATTAAAAACATCCTGAAATCGACAAACAATAAATTCTATTTTTACATAATTATTGAAAAACACTTACGTTGTGGCTAAGACAAGATAGTCAAATAGAAAGGCTCTAAAAGGCAAAAAAAAAAAAATAACAACAACAACAAAAACAGTGTGCTCAGAAGCACATGTAGTTAACAATCAAAATGAGGCTCGTTTCTGCGCATAGAAAAACAAGGTACACATACAAAACAAAGGGGCCAGTCCTTCATGTTCTTAATGGGGCTGTTTTGCAAAAATTCGATATGATTGAAAATTGTTAAGAATACGATTCTGAACATCTTTTATTCAATGTTGCTTTTCAAAATATTTCTCCCTTTGTAGGTATAAAAAATCAAAGATATAACATTTTGACCCCGTATAGCCTCTAATTTCGTAAAATATGATAATAAATTAACAATTTATTGTTGCAGACTGTTAAGATAAACATTTATTACAAAAAAAAATTATGTTGAAAGTGTTATGGATAAAAATCTATTGGCCCCTCTAGCTAGGCCCCTAATTAGAGAAGCCAGAGAATCCAGTCCCTTTTCCCCCGTATTAAATGAGAGGTCTCAAATCTATGAATAACTTTTCTTCTGTGTGTTTTACCAAATTGTTTACAGATAAGAAGATATAATAGAAAAGTTGCTAAATTTTGTGAGATATTTTTGCCCCGTAAACAGACAGTTGGGACATACAGTTTGTATCTAGTGAAATAAAATTTTTAATAATTCTAAAAAGTGTCCAACTTAGTTTGGGGAGGGGGGTTATACACAAGGCACTGATTACAATTTTTCACTAATTGTGATAATACATTTTAATGAACATGTTTTTTCTTTCTTTGATGTTTACAAAAGCATGCCAACATATTGTAGATCTGGACATGTACATACATGCGCATACATATTCCTGGCCTGAAATTGCATGATATTTTATATACGAGAAAATCACTAATTATTTTCTATATAAAATTGATATAAAAATATAACCGTTTATCATATATTCTTGCAAATATCGAATAAAAGTTATTTTGAGCTTTACTTTTTTATATGAATCAATCAAGGCGGAGCAACTGTCATGACCTCAAACCTCATTACCATATTTTTTCATGTGTTGCCTTAACTGTTAAAGGGACAAACAATGGCTTGTCTCCTATTTTATCCCTATTTCTCTCAAGAATGCGTGGTTATTGCATTTAAATCCACTGCAAATCTCAGCTGATATCGCAACGTTTTTAGATGTAAAGAACATTTCGTGTCATCGAGTGCAAGCGCTTGGCTGAAGCCGAATGCAGCCAAGCGATATATTAAAAGAGCGATCGATGAAGGAAACACTGTTGTATGTTTTTTTGGGTGATTTGTATAAGGCATTTGATCGTTCATGGCATAAAGCTTTTTTCTTTTAGTTGTTGTATTACATGTTGTATTAGTGAAAAGTTATCACTATGGTTTCAGAGTTATTTAGATTAAAGGACACAAAGGATATTGCATAGGAATGCTATGTCTAGTTTAAATCTTTACATGTTGGAGTCCCCCAGTGGTCTGTATTGAGACCACTTATATTGTTGATATATGTCAATGATGTTAATAAAAATTTGTCGACCTTAAGCTGGTTGTATGCTGATGATAATTCTTTGCAGAAATGTTCTGAAAATGAAGATGATATTCAATTATGATTGAAAATGATTTAAATCAATTTGAGCGTTGGTCTAAACAGTGGTTATTGAAATTTAATCCTACGAAAACCAAAGCTGTATTTTAGCACATAGAAAAATGTACATTTACCATGTCTTATATTTCAAGACTGTGATTTAAATTTTTTTATCATCTCATCTTAAAAACTGTTTGCACTTGTATAGATTATGTACATGTAAGAACTATAAATAACCTATATATTTATAAAGTTTGTTTAACATTAAATATTATTAAATAAACTGTACATTTTTAATCAAGATTAAAAAGACGCTTTATACAGACCTTTAACAAATGTTCTGCAATCTGGATATATACCTTTGACGTCATGACAACTATGTTAAGTCATTTCTTTGTTTCCATCTGAAAAAGATTTGCAACACAAGATCTCACCATATCAAAATATATACATTTGTGGTATCTTTCCATTATATACTAGAGTATGTTCTAGCGTATCGAATCAACTGAGATATATGCACTTCGTATGCAGGTGATTAAGGCATATTGCTGCATAAATTAGGAAAGTTTACGATAGAAAGTTAGTCATTACGTATATCATAGAGCTTGGTTGTTAGATTACCATTAACTTATTTTTCAAGTAAAATATCCATGTATGAAACAGATGTGTCAGAATATTTATATAAAGCTCACCAGGATATATTGTTTGGAAATCCTCACTGTAATTAACAATACGTCGTCGATAAACCTAAATGTCGAGTTGAAGGCCAGAGTAAGTGTTTTCTTATTTTCACGCATAATATTTTGCACAAACCTCTATATGAATAGAAAAATATGTCTACTAATAACCGAACGAAGTTAATACCAGTGGGGTTTCCAACAGATTGTTGGAATAGGTGGTCTCTAAAAACAACATAGATAAAGTCAATCAGAAAATCAGACATGAATAAATATGAATTAATAAAATGAATCTTATCATATACATGTACTCCCGCTTGAAAAGAGTGACGTTTAATAGTAATCGGTACATGTCCGTCCATTCGCACATCTGTCTGTTACGCCTTGGGGTACCCATCTCTTATCTGCAACTCCTCACATACCACTAAATTGAATTTAATGGTACTTGCTCAGAATCTTTATTACATTTTACAGTTATGTACCCATTATTTAACTTTTTGATCCGACACATAACTAAGGTTTCTAATAACAAAACATCGACACAACCATTATATTCATATTAGAGGCGGGAGGTATCATTTAATGAGTTCAGCATTCACAGTACCTCTAGTTTTATTTCATACTGTTTTAACTTTACTTATCTTCATAATTGTAATATCTGAATTTATTCATGAAAAGTTTCATTATTTTTTTGACAAAATAAATGAACACGATGACTGAAAGAAAAGACCTGTAGTCTATATGACAAACTAAATAACAGTGCTGATGAATGAAATATCAATAGCTTCAAGTAGCATCGTCTTTTATCTACATTGATATTGAATATACACATGTATAATGTTTACTATTTGCCTGGATAATATATGCTACAAGTATCATTTTTCTTGTACTGTAGTTTGCAGACAGATATAATACCTAAGCATTATATCAACCCCAAGTAAAGGATATTTTCTGCAAGATTTCAAGCATTTAGAAAGGACCAATTCTTAAGATGGAATCTGAATTTATCCCTGGATGTAAGTATAATGCTTTACTTCAAATACTGTACAACAAAAAAACACTTCCTTAGATGAAATCTCAGTACATATATATATATATATATATATATATATATATATATATATATATATATATATATATATATATATATATATAATATATATAATCTGGAACAAAACTAAGCACGCTAATACAAAGACTACATTGTGACATTATAAATCAATCAGAATTTTGTTTTTATACCACCGCTCCAAAGGAGAGGGGGATATATTGTTTTACCCTTGTGTGTCTGTCCGGCCAGCCGTCTGTCTGTCCACCCGAGTCTGTTCGTAACAAATTCTCATCGCAGTTTTCTTAGTAACAACTCATCGCAGATGCTCGAAATTTTAACACAATCTTCTCTGAGGCATGCCATCCTGTGGGATACATTTTTGTTCAAACTCTATGTTAACTTCTTGTTTGTCCGTGCGTCTGTCTGTATTATACAAATTTTCGTCGCAGTTTTCTCAGCAACTACTTTTTGCAGATTCTTGAAATTAAACACAATTTTCTTTGATGCGTGCCAGACAGTGTGATATATATTTGTTCAAATCCGATGCCAAGTGAACTTCCTGTTTGTCTGTGCGTCCGTTTCATACATAAGAAATTTTAATTGCAGCTTTCTCAGCAACTATTCAAAGCATTTGCTTGAAATTTTAGTACACTCTTTGTTGAGGCATGCCATATGGTGGGATTAATTTTGATATGAATCTGATGTCAACTTCATATTTTTCTCTGCATCTGCCTGTAATTGAACTTTTGTATATTAACATAATAGCATTTACTTACATCAGAGCGGGGTATTACAAGTGAGCATAGGCTCAAAGATTTTCTCTTTTCTTATTTTAAACTGCCTTATTTCTCTTTGAAAAAAAATTATAGAAATTTTTGTCCTTTTTAAAAAGCTTTTTATCGTCAAAGATTCTAGAGATAAGTCATTCGGAAGCCATTTGTTGGCGTAGCAACAAGAACACGTCTAGTAATTTATTTTTTCAGTCCTATTTTGTGGATATAATTTATCAGAGACTATAAGTCAGATTGACCTGATGTTTGACCTGATGTTATCAGTATTGATGCATCGTGATCTAAACGTAAAACGCTTTTAATTATACCCCACACAAGTTGTGCGAGGAATAATGTTTTGGACCAATCAATCATTCAGTCAGTCCGTCAGTCCAATTTTTTTGTCAGGACAACTCCTCAGAAAATTTCGCACTTTTACATTGAGATTTTTGGCAATATTTTGAATATAGAAATAAAAAGTTTTTAAGTGCAACTCCTCATAAACCGCCACACAAAATTTCGTCAACCTTTGCAGATATTTAGGACACAATGTGTACATGTGCATATTACCAGGAAATTCCGATTCCTTTATTTTTCCGGGAATTTCCGCACTTTCTTAATTATGTTTTGGCTAAATATTGAATACTAGTATAGTAATGAATAGATCGACAGCACAACTCCTCATAAACCGCCGAACACAATTTCGTAGATTAGGACACATTGTGAAGATGTGTATACATCCAGGAAAATCTGTTTCCTTCATATTTCCGGGAATTTCAGCATTTCGAATTTTGGGGGAGTGTGGAATAGGTCTACACAAAAAATAAATAAATAAATAAAAAAAACTTGATTGTGGACAATTTTCTGCGATGTTATAGTATATTTCATTGTTTACTATGGTTTTAAAATTTTCCATCCGTGCTTAATATGGAAGCTTGGTATGGATTAATATTAAGAACATGAAACAGGACTGAATTTTCGAGATGTTTTTTTTTTTATCAGATTTCCAAACCTATTGATAAATTGCAAAGCATTTTGAACCAAAGTATGTAGAATAACAACATCTTTTATATGATATCAAGAAAACAAGGTTGACTTATCACATTTTTTTTATCAGATTTTTTAACCTATGGATATCTTGTAAAACATTTTCAACAGCATTGTATAGAATAACATAATATTTTATATGAAATAAAAAAAAATAAGGTTGACTTATCACAATAAGGGTCAAAAGTCTTTAAACAATATGTCTTTTACGATCCATATCTTGTTGTATACTAGTATTACTGAAGCAAAATTTACAACTGAATATCATGATATTATCTTCATATGTGCCACAGGTAAGGACCAACGATAGCCAGAATGCTTTACTTTTTTAGGCTATATACGAGGGCTGTTCAATAAATAATGTCCTCGGTGCTCAGAAAGAAGTAAAAGACGCTTTTCAATTATTTATTCTTCATGATTTTATTATTCAATCTCTTTTAAGTAAAATACATGTCCGTAGCATTTTTTTTATCCAATTTCTTATCGTTTGTAGAACTCATATTTAGGTATGTCCCTCAGTATACTGGAAAATGGCAGATCCAATGATTTCCCGGACTTGTTTCTTCCTTCTAAAAGGTGTTTTTTCCAAGTTTGGAAATTGAAACAATTCAAGAAGTCAAAGATCTTGCAAAAATTGTTAATGTGAAAAAACATTAACTTTCTGTTTATCACGAAAACCCCTTTACTCTTCAGGGCATGCGGTTTTGGACGCTGTCTTGAAGAAATTCAATGTAGTGGATTCCTGATTCTGGGTCCTTCCTCTAATAAACCTTTTGATTTTTTGGCCAAAAAAGTGCTTTCTAGACTCCTCCAGAAATTAAACTGTCTATCCGAATACGATTTTGAACAACATTACCACTAATGTTTAAGAAAATTACATATAAATCTGTCCTTGTGCTCTTGCATACCTGTGCACTTTTCAGACATTCGCCGTTTTTATCAAGTACATCTTATGGTAAATTTTGTTTTTAGGGTTTTTAGCGATAGATTCATGTTCCAATATCTGTTTGAAAATAAAACAAACGTGGATAACTACAATTACTGATATTTTAAAATAATTGTTAAGAATTTCGTACACGCTGTCATTTTCACTCATTTTTCAAAATATAGGGTGACCTTTGAGTATCAAGCTTTTTTACAGCCAAACGTTTCTTAAATACAGTGTAAACTACCTCCGATGTGATGTCTATCAAATTTGCTATGTGTCTTAAAGTCAATCATACAGCATCAAATATTATTTGTTGAAATTTGGCGAACAGTACATGAGTTGTTATAATTTTTGTTGGCAAGGAGGGTACCCATTTTGGATGCCAATTATATAATTTTTTATCTTTGAAATCCAACTGCTCTTTTGTCTATAAAACAGGCATCGGATGCTCTAAATGTCACATATTTCAGTTAATATTTCTTTAGGATTTTTTACAAGTTTTACAGCAGCTTTAATGAAGCTTTTATTTTCACTCTTGTTTACTGATTCTTTACCATTCATTTATAATGCAGTGTCTCGAAAAGCCCTTGTTTCCCAGCTTCTCATGATGAAACTATGTGATGAAAAGTGGTCACATAGACTGTTATAAATTCACGAAAGATTAAATAATGAGAGAAAGTCAAGTTTAATGTCATACGATATCTGTAATGTATGTCATATAGTTCAGGACATTATTTATTGAACAGCCCTCGTTTGTCAAAATTGGGAATTTTTTTTAATAAATAATATTGAAAAAAAGTGTTTTAAATAATATTCTGAACAATAAACAACCTTTCAATTCTTGCTAAAGGTCCCCATTAGGGCGTTGAAACGCTGGCCCTTAAAATATATCTTTTGCCTTCATCACGGCATTGGAAAAGAATTTCTGGTTAGTTTTTAAACAAAAAATGTTAACATCACAAATGCTACAAGGTGATATCAGAATGAAATGCACTACTTCCTCAAAATAGGGGCGAGGAGGGGCCAAACGTCTTTCATGAAAAATCTTTAATTATCAATGATTTATAATACATTACTGAAATTTATAAATATATTTTATAATATTCTCATCGTATGTTATATAACTAGGAGGCATATGGAACCAGAATGCATAGTGTATGATCTCTGTATCGAGAGTAGGAAATATTGCCATTTAAAACAGCATTGAATAAAAGATATTCAAAATAATGTTATAAACAGTTTTCAGCCTTTAAGTTATAGCTTAATGTCCCTTTTAATGAGCTGAGCGAAAGGCTGCTTCTAATGCATATGTATTTAAACAAAAATGAATTCCTTAATAGTTGTTGAATAAAACGTTTGCAAGATGATAAACGTAGAGGATGATATCAAGTAGAAGAGACTGAAATCTCGAAACTTTAATGATTAAAATTTTGTTCAACATTACTACAGCAAAATTAACCTTCTTCATAATTCATTTATATCATTATATTTGAAGGAAATTTTCAGTCAGACCCTTATCTCATCTTATCAAAAATCGGACGAAGTCCCACTCGTTTCTCGAAACGAGATCGCATTCTTTTTCGTATAAAGATTTATGGGCAGTAAAATGAACTATTCTAAAACCCTATAGACTGTTAATTCTCTTTGCTACCTACGTCTTAAGCTGAAATATTAGATGATATTCTTGTTACAAGAAAGATAACCGTATATACATGTATAGTTGTTAATGGTGTCTTCATGGTCCATTTGCGATTGCAATAACAGACCCAGACCCTTGATTCATGTCCTTGTAAATGATGAACACTTTCCTGACCTCATTTTCCTATTGAACGTGGTCTTCCAAGGAACTTTAACTAAAGTCCTTTTGCATAGAGAACAATCAAACAACGAAGGAGGAACTCTGGTTTATCCATTCACGCCTAAACCCTTGTAAAAGGCCAGCTTAATCCGCGTATCAGAAAAGGGAATTTTCGCCCGAGAAATATGAAAACAAACGGATAAATTTTCAATCACTAGTAATCCACACTTCTTTTGCATTGACTACTTGTGCAGCAACATATTTTTACGTTCACAACTATGCAAAAATTCCTATCGGGTAAAAGCTTTAGACAGATTTTGAAAATCTTGAAAAACTTAGAGATGAGGAGTCTGTCATTTTGTCCAATAAGGATTCCAGGTTTACAATATTTGTCTACTGATGTCAATCAATCAATGTCAATGTTATATTTTTTTACACTGCCAAATTGTGCTTTCAGTAACGGTGCAGTGTCAAATTCTTAGTATAACTTTACTAACTTTTTAAACTATTTTGGTAGGCTTTGTAAAGATGATCCGTACAGAGCACATGAAAGGCTCTTCTTCCTCGAAAATTTTTCTTTTGAAATTTACCAGAGTACATTACAGATATCTATAAAGTTTTTTTGCTCCATGAAGTTCATCTTTTTGTGCTTCTTCATGTTAAACAATAAAGAAACTCATATCTACTTATTCATATCTTATGACAGAAATTATTGTTTTTAACAATTAATTTCTTTTACTTTTTATTGAAAAGCAGGGCAAACCTAACTTTCAAGTGTTAAAAAAATTGTTCTGATTTCTATCTTAACTCGAGAAAAAAAATACACATACACATAAGTCGCCCGCGTGACACGGTATAAGAGCGTCCGCCCTAAAGTTGCGAGGTAAGGGGGATTTATTTTGTTTAAATTAGATGTCAATTTTCTGATTATCCATGCATCTTTCAGTAACTTAACTAGCAAGTGTATATGAATATCAAAGTGTATATTCTCAATAGAGCGGGGGTATTACGTGTGAGCATTAGATCATAAACCTCATGTTTTTTGGTTTTTTAGTGCTTATTTTAGACTTTCCTTTGGTACAGATAATGAATCAGTGTAATAAATATAATCTGTGCAAAAATGTTCAACAAGCCATGGGGTTGAATATCGGGGGGGGGGGGGTGTCCATAAGTACCGGTGGCCATCCCTATTCACAATCTAAACGTCGAGTGACAATTATTTTTTTTTAAACAGTGATTACTACATCTGATGAGGAGCTCAAACAAACATTAGCTGAACTGGACAGTACTTACGGAGAACTTGAAGGAATTCCCAAAGCCTTTATGAATACAGTTGAGTTTGAAAAGATTCTATCGCACATAGCAGACCTAAAGGATTCGTGTGCAGTAAAGAATTTTGAGTGCATTCTCAAAACATACGGCAGAGAGAATCCATTCGTTCTCTGTGTATGTCCTGTGCGGTTTAAGAATAAGCACACATCCCTAGAAATATCAGAAGAGGTATGATATTGCACTCTTTAAATGTTTTTTTAATAGTTGTCAACACAGAAAATGTATGGAAACGAGCAGAGGAACAACACCAGGTCACGTTTATATCTTTATTATAAAACAGCAAATAAACGGCAATGGCACGAGTTTTTAGAAAAGAAATATATAAATTATTTTTTTAAAAATATAACATCAAATAGTTAGAAAATGAATAATAACATTAGTTATAAAAAAGAAAAGTATTACAAAAGCAAATACCTATATGGATAGCACAGCCTCGAGGAGTTGTGACCTTTAAAACAGGTCTGCAGGACAAATAATATCAATTAAAAATCAATATTTATACCCAGATATATACGTGCAAGTGGATTGAGTTGATTAAAAAAACTCCAGTCATGAATAAGATTACAAAGGGGAGTTCGACAAAATCATTTAGTACCAAATATCAGAATTATACTCATTTGATTCGCATAATCGAATAAGAAAGTTCATTTTACAAACATGGGCACGGTATTCGCCTAAATACAAAATAAATACTGTATATGAAATAAAATATGATATAACACTGTCACACAGTACTTGAAAGATCGACAAAGAAAAATACAAACTAAACTAGTTGACACGTTGTTCACCTTTTTAATTCTTTCCGTGTCATTTGGGTTGGGAAAAAAAAGACCCCCCCCCCCAAAAAAAAAAAAAAACATTAAGTGTGTTCCAGAAGGATTCGATCCCTAATCCCTCGGATCTAACCATTACACCACGGATTCCATTGAAAATGTCTTGTATTAATGTCTACTTAAGTGTTGCCACGATTTCCTTGAATTTCATTAGACCTTGCAAGTAGTTGAATAAAAAAAAAGAACAACTTGTGACAAGCTGGATGTGATTCTTGGCCTAGGTAATTTCATAGTCTTTTGATATATAAAATTGTATGTGGAATTTCTCTGTTGAACTAAATCTTGCAGGAACAATGGGCTTTGCTTGTTTATAATTTTGAAAACTTCAAGGGCCATGGCTCTCATGCGCCTGATTTTCAGTAAGGGGAGGTTTGATTTTACTAGTAGCTGGTCATAACTATTTGTGTAGTCGTTATATCTTAGTGCTCGCTCTTGATTTTTTTCCCTATTTTTTTGCAATTTTGTTCACTACTAAAATGCCATACCAGAGGACAATAACAAAAGTTTAAAATTATAAAGAAATGATAAATCGTGAGTTTACGAAGATGTGTCCCGACAAGTTTTAACACATTTAATTGACGAACTGCTTTCTTACAAATATTTGATAAACGAGAATGAAAGTTTAAAATCAAAAGTAATACCAAGCACTTTTACTTCATCCTCACAGGCAAGAGTTGTACCATTTAAGTTTTTTATCATGCGCTTTTCCCCCAGTGCTATTGCTTGAGCTTTTTTTCTTGGTTTCCCTGCATTTTAAAAGCTGAGAACCAGTGGATGAGAGTACCATTTTCCTTTTCAAGTGTAGTAATAACATTTTGTGAGATAGGATCTGATTAGGATAAGGTGTTGTAAGCTACATATTTGTACAAGTTTGAATGTTTTACAAAATAGAAAAATATCATTAATGAGACTATTAAAAACAACTGGCCCAAGAATTGATCTTTGAGGTACACCTTTAAAGAAATCAAATGAGATGCTTATATTTTGACTAATTTGACACACTGATTTCTGCAAGATAAACAATTCTTTATCAGATCTACCGCAGGTGGGGAGAGACCATAAGATTTTAGTCTTAGCAGAACATGATCATGAGGAAGACAATCAAATGCATTGGATAAGTCCATTAAAATAGCTGCAACATTGTCACAACTGCCTTTAATTGTGTTAGGTTCATTTCTTTAAAATTACCTTTACCAATCTAGTAAATGGATAATCTTTGTCAATCAAGAAAAACAATACTTAAAAACAATAACAATTTATTTACTTCAAAATAGAACTCAAGCTCCGGTGTAGTGCAGAAACAAACATAATACATCAGCCCCATGTGTCCCCAAATTGGAACAACTATTTTCTTCGGTATTCTCCCAGGTGTTCGCCGGAAGTACAAATCATCACCGGAAGTAGGCGTCATCAGACGAGCAAAATTGATTAATTCCAACATAATGTAGTATAATACCAGGGTAGGCTATGTACATCAATAAAAAGGTCACCAATTTAAAATATTGAACAGCCATAGATAACGACCTAATCTATTTAATTTAATTCTCATTAACAAGCCTAACATATACTTGTGACAAAAAACTACATTCCAAATATGGTCTTCCGTAACAACGCTTGAGTTCAAGTATTTTAACCTATAATCCAGATAATTTACGTCTTACAGCGACAATAATGTATACAAGCAACAAGCAAGTAGGGTGGGTATTGGTCCAAGATTTCGTATTGCGGTACATTAAGATATTTTTAACCGTATTGCGATACGTATTGCAATGTATTTCCAATGTATTTGAAATAACATTTTCTTACTATATTTACTTAATTTACATGCAGAATAACTATTATAAGTAACCTTGAACACGGAAAAAAAACTCTTGTTGATTTCATCTAAGTTATGCTCTAAAATGCTCCCACAAAACTTCTGTCTCACTGTTTGGCTTAATAACAAACTTTCATAAGTTTATTTTTATACTTTTAAATGACAAAATTCCTTAATCTAAGCATATGCCAATATATCAATATTACAAAATCGTACTGCGATACGATATTATTTGTCATTGTATCGCAATATATTGAAATATCGATATTTTTGCGCAGCGCTACAAGCAAATACTTTCGAATACACAAAATTCTTAGATAAACAGGAAAATAACACTTACTGGATTGTAGTCACAATCTTACACATGCAAAGACAAAAAGCCCAGGTTTCAAACGGTCCATACGGGATTCAAACGTCCACTAAGCTTTCAAGTATTCCATGCAGGTACCAGTAACACTTAAGAAATAAGATATCATTTTTAGAGTTTTATTGGGATGTGACATGAAGTCGGTCACATGATCAAATCCCAAAGGGCGTTATAGTAAATTCAATAAATTCGATCACGCACCGACTTCATGTCCCAATGAAACTCTAAAAAATGATATTTTATTTCTTATATTTATATTTTCCTGTTATTCGTGTTATATAAATATGCAACATAACGTAACTACGGCGTCATATGACGTCACAGTCAAGACTTTCTAATAGTCTCGTGCGGTTTGCCCAACTGCATGTCATTGAAAATTGAATGTCAATTTAATTTATATTGTCATATAAGGAAAGACATTAGCAAATGTAAATATTAAGTAATTCACCTCAATTTCACACATCATGGGAACCGCCAAATCCACAATGTATGGGTCTTTATCTCACACCGTCCACACTGTTTGGGGTCCAGAACTTATCTGACAAACCTAGCCAAATCCCCTGGTTAAGTGACTATAAATATCAATAAATTTGACAAACTGGTTTTCCAATCGATGCCTCAGCTCTATATGCTACAATTCAGTGATCATCGATGCGTGCAAGTAAAATACTCCAATATGTATGGAAGCGCATTTGGAGCAATATTTCCAATATTGTGACAAATATATTTATTTTCATCTAGACCTCTTTTGAAATCTTTGGTGATTCTTAATAGGGTCGATTGGCAACCATACCCTGATGTAAATGTTGCTGAATAAGCGTTAAATTTTTTTTTCTCAAAATAGTTTTATATTTGAGCGCTGATTGCATTTTCAAAAACCTTGGATAGAGCTGGGAAGACGTTTACTGGTCTGTAATTTCCCTTATCTAAGACACTGTTCTTTTTGTGAATAGATACTACTTAAACTATTTTCAGGGAATCTGGGAAAACTGAGGATAACAACGACATATTTACAAGTTTGGTCAAAGGTCTGATAATCATTGGCTTCGCGTAATGCAGTATCTTTGGAAAAATTCCGTCTATGCCGGTAGCTTTTCTGGTAATGACCTTACTAATTTGTTTACATATGAATTCTTTATCTTCAGATTTAAATTTGAAAATTTGATCACCGAGTTGTGGTTAGTTTTCCCTTATTGCTTGGGTGATCATCATCAGTGCTTATATTTGAATTATCCTATTTCTTTGGCCAAATTCATAAAGAAGTCATTAAAAATTTCTGATAGTTTGGGTTAGTAAGTTTCTTACAAGACTGTATAATTTTGTGCACTACTTTGTTTGTTGAAAATGGTTTAATAGTAGGTCAAAAGTCCTTAAATTTCGGACCACCTGTACATCTTTCCAGAAAGTAATTATCAACTGATTTATTCTTTACCTTTGTAACACAGTTTCCTTGAACTCTATAGCCTTCCCAGTTCTTACTTGTCTTACTAGCTTGGTATTTATAGCATTTTTATTTTGTTAAAGATAGTTTTGCGTAGTTTTTTTATTCATGTATTGAACCTGCGCAAGATCTGAAATAAAGGATGCCCCCATCATTTATTTTAAAGTACGACACCTCTTCTATTTGCAATTTGGTTATTTGATGTAGCAAAATTTTAAATGAACACCTATGAAATTATGAACATCACTCACACCACAGCTAAAATTGCATATCTTGTTAAATAAAGAACCATCCTTAGTCAAAAAAACATCAAGCAAACTTGGTTTAGCCATTGTAGGGAAACATTGGTAAAAACAAAAATATCACAGATGTCTAGCAAAGGGGCTCTTTTATTCTCATCTAGCAGATCAAAAACCGTATCTCCTATAAACATGATGTTATAGTATTCTCTAGTTGTTTTGTCCACCGTTTTGCAAAAATCGTCGTAAAAAGTAGATTTATGAACATTTGGTGGTTTGTATACAGCAGATAAAAACCATTTTTGACTATCCACTGTTATTTCCAGGCCTATTGATTCTATTATTTCAAACTCAAGTTGCTTTGTCCTATCACTTGCAATATCTGTACATGTACATTTCTGTCAGCTAGCCATTAAGTGAAGTTATTAATACTTAAAATAGAATCTAAAAAAAGAATCATCTATTTTAGTCTCAGAGATGAAAAGAATGTCAACGAGATTTCTATTCAGGAGGTATTGTATACTTTCAAATTTAGACCTTAAACTGTTTATATTTAAATAGCCACACACGAGATTTAATGGTAGTTGCTTACGAGTTTCTCTTAATTCACTGAAGATGTCGTACTCAGCATGTGCAATATAGATAGAACCATGGTTCGAGTTTCCCCTGCAGGGTGGTAATCTGCTGTCACAGGCTATACAGAAAAATGGATTGTTTGAATTTCCTAGCCGAGTAAATTCACAGACATTTTTTTTTGGTGTATTTTCGATTTCTCCAATGATAAAAAAAAATCGCAGTGTATTGCTTGCTGCTGATTTTTGCGTACCGGTTTATGGCATGCCATACAGGGATTCTTAATTGAACCTGGATTAGTGGATAGGTCACCTCCAAGACGTAAGAGTTTCAAAGCAAGATATTCAGGTCGGCATTATTTTGAAATTGACAGCTTCCGGTTTGCCCGACTAAAAAAGAATTTCGGTGTTTAAACTTGTTTCCAGGGTGTTAGATTGTACTGTAGTATATTTTAATGATCTGCAAAAAAAGAGTCCGTTGAGGTAAAATCTTTAGGAGAATTGTCTATAAAATTGATTAAAATCGCTAAAACTGTGGGCACTCTGTAACCACGTTTTCCCGCCATTCATGACGTATGTGTGAAAAACTTAAAACTTTAATAAAATACAAAATTTGGGAATGTTGAATGTTCAAGATAAAAATTTACATCGTTTTAGGAAATGTTCATACGTAAAGCATGCTCTTGCGTATCAAATCAACTGAGATACATAAAAAAAACCAATTCTCACCCAGATCAAGAAATTTAAGAAGAATTGACTTATCAATTTATTAAATTTCCGTCTGGATAAATTTTTATGTAAAAATTCATTTGATGGTGAAAAAAGACCGTCAAGATAGGCAAGGTGGAATGCTGCTTTAATAAGACAGAATAACGTTGAAAAAGTATGTTCCCATGAAAACAATTTCGATATCAAGCTGAAAGCAAATGTTTACAAACAACGGACGGCACAAGACAAATTGAGATTGCTGATAATGAAAATGAATAAAGAAAAATAACGTATCATTTAAAAGCTTTTATCAAGTTGTAAATACGGGATTACACGGAATTAAATACGTCAAACTTAGATAGTGTTATATAAAGACAATTTTCAAATGCAGATATTTTTTAACAAATACATAAATTAAAAAAAAAAACAGAATGAATGAAAAAATAATAGATTTGGGTTTAATAGATAATTAATTTATTAGAAATTAAAATCAAGAAATATAAAAAATAGTCCAAACATATTCATATATTTTTATCAAGTGGGCAAAGTAAAGGTTCAAGATCAGATATTCTGTACAATAGTTAAATATGTAATGTCTGTATCCACAGTGTACAAATAAAAAAGATTATAAAGTCACTAGTATAAGATAAATTCCATTACGGTAAAATATGTTCTCCATATACTTATTTAGGTTCACAATTGTTATATTGTATTTTCAAAGTCAACTCACACTTAAACTAATGGTACATGTGTGTTGATATTCCCTGCTTTCGCGAAAGCGCGGGACATTAAATCTCATTCGTCTGTCTGTCAGTTTATCTGTCCGTCCGTCACAAAAAATTAACCTTGCCCAAAACTCTTGATTTAATGGAGCTATGACATTCATATTTTATGTGTGTATTCCGTGTGAGAAGATCTTTCTTTGGGTACCACCAAATTTGACCTTTTGACCCTGATTTTGGAGTTTGACCGATTTTTACAGAAAACTTTTAAGTTTTTACTTTGGCCATAACTTTTGAACGGTAGATACTGGGACTTTTATATTACACATATGTATTCTTTGCGGTTAGACATTCATTGGATATCAACATCTTTGACCTTTGACTTTGAACTTTCCATAATTATGAGAACACTTTAACCTTGGTAATAACTTTAAAACGGTAAGGGCTAAGGCTTTTATATTTCACATATGTAGTCCCTGTGAGGATTCCTTTCATTGGAAACCAAGAACTTTGACATTCTGGCCTTGACCTTTGAGTTTGGCCCACTTATTTGACACTTTAACTTTGGTCATAGCTTTTGAAGGGTTAGGGCTAGGGCTTTGATTCTTCAACATTTAATCCTTATAACGACGCCTTTCATTGGATATCAATCTATTACACCCTTTGACCTTGGAGTTTGATCTACTTTTAAAAACTTGAACCTTGGCCATTACTTTTGAATGGTAAATGCTAGGGCTTTCATACTCAATATAAGTGATCCTTATGAGCAGACATTTCATTGGATACGAAGACCTATGACACTTTAACCTTGACCTTTGAGTTTGACCTACTTTTTAAAGTTCCAGTACCTATATATTTAATATGCATATCAGAAAAATTATTCTTCGCTCTGTTGCCGTACGGGGTTGTGTTTCACAAACGCATTTGTTCTTTAAAACGTTTGCGACGAGTTAGGGCCTCTATATTAAACATGTGCATTACCCAGGGTTCTCCATCATTTAAAACTTCACTGTGTTGCAGAGTTTACGCGAAGCATTAAAATTTCGCAGTATCTTTGCGTTCAAATTAGCAACTAAGTCATACATCACTATAAAAAAAGGAATGCATGAACACACTTTAAAAAAATATCATAATTCGTTAAATAACAGGGTATGGCTGTACATATTGATTAAAGTAAAAACACATTTTCTGAGAAGCAGAGGAAATTCTGGTCGAAACTGTCGAACAACTTAACATTTTAATGCGCCCGGATCAATAGATCCGAGGCGTATATAGTTGTCCTGTCTGTTTGTCTGTTTATCTGTATGTCGGTCTGTCTGCTGAAAACTTTAACCTTCGCCATAACTTTTGTACCTTGAGAAATAGAGACTTCAACTTGGTATGCATACTCCACTAAAAATGTTTTTTCAAAAGACACCAAGATCAATGGGAGTGTGACCTTGATGGTGACCTTCATGATAAAAATAGCTCTTTTCAAATTTTGCCATAGCTTTCGAAGCATAGAAGATAGAGACTTCATATTTGGGAATTCATACTTCACTAATAAAGCTCATACAAATGACACCAAAGTTATTGACCTTGTGAACTTGACTGTGACCTTAATACTAAAAAACAGCTATTTTCGGACTTTTGCTATAAATTTTGAATCATAGGAGATATAGACTTCATATTTAGTATGCATACTCCACAGCTAAAGTTCTTCAAATAACATTAATATCAAAGACCTTGCGGCCTTGACTGTGACCTAAATGCTAAAAATATTTTTTGTAACTTTGTAGCCGCCGGGCGCATAGTGTTTCACAAACACATCTTGACGAAAGTATATTTACCGTGATTATTTCTTAGTTTATTTTTAATTTAATAGAATTATCGAATTAACCCCCCCCCGACCCCCCCCCCCCCCCCCCCCCCAAAAAAAAACCTCACCATAGTAAAATACTTTTGTGTTCCTTGAACAGGTAGAAAATTTTCAGCAATTTTTTTTTCCATCCATAAGTTAAATGACTTTACGATGTAACTACAGCCTTGTCTCTATAGAAAAGACATATGAACATACTTAAAAAATAATACCTTATAATAATGCAACTACCAATTTACCGTTACATAAAAGTGTAAAAACAAATTAATACTTGTCTCTGTCCAGTTATGCGTAAAGTCCGGTGTAACGTTGAATTTTGACCCGGATTGAAAATTGACCCTTGAGTCATTTTTCAACGTTGAATACTGAGAACAAAGGTGTTGAATTTAGACCCTAGTCCGTTGAGAACTGAGCCGGGTCGTGGAATTTTGATCATGAAACCGGTTCTAAATTCAACAGCATAAAAACACATATTTATGACTTGGTTTTCACAACTGTGATTTAATCCGTAGGCGTCGGGAAAGGGGGGTGGGGGTAAGGGATGCTAAGTCCCCTCCCCACTTTTTTGCCAAAAAAAGATAATATAGGCACTGAAAAAAGTGAAATTGGTTAAGCTCCCCTTTCCTTATCTTCAACAGGCACTTCAAGTCAAAAAAGAAAGGACCGGGGTAAGTGGTAATGGTTGCGAAAAAAGAATTGGATTCTACACCCCCCCTTTTCACCTGTTTATAGCATTGTCGGAAAACGTTGCATTATTGTACTCTTTTTATTATTCTTATGCAAAACTTTCTTTTTCTTTTTCGTAATCATGCCATTCCTGTTCTATAAAATATGCTTCCTATTCGATTAGTTGTTATTCCTGTGTGAAAAAAAATGTTATTTCTGTCCGATAAATCATCACCTTTAAGTTGTTATTTTGTTCGAAAATATATGTTTCATATTCGATGATTTTGTCATTTCTATTCGATTATAAAATGATTCATATTCGATAATCTTGTTAAGGTCTTTCCATCCTCGCTATTTTTCTGGTTCAAAGTACAAAAAACTTTATTTATTTTCATTTAATTTTTAAGTTTAAATTTACCAAATATTGCCAAAAATGTATAGATCGCCATAGTATTTAAGATGGGAAACATAAATAAAAAGCATATGTCAACATAAAAAAATCATACATTTTTTATTATCAGTATGATGAAAAATATGTAAAAACTGTTTCAAATACATAATTCTGATGCTGAAAGTTCTAAAATACTTACTACTTATAAGATAAGTTTGAATAGCGAAAATCAGGGAAACTATTTAACATTAGAAATGCCCAGCTTCAAATGCCAGAAAGAAGATACCTAAGAAGTTTTTGGCCTTGTCAACACTTTTTGTTAACAATAATTATTTATCATTACTCCTATAGAAAACCATTCTTCCAAAAGATATTGTTCTAATGGGTATGGATTTAAAGTAATAACAGTTTCTGAAAAAAAAAACCTATGATATCATTGGAGGATGGACTTTTTTTTAACATGTCATTCCTATTTTATTGTGTCTACAACGAGTTCTAGTTTTGTCAAATTTCCCAGGATGCAATTATTGAAAAATAATAAGAAAACATCGCATAGGAGAGATAAAGTTATGCCATAAGATCAACGCAGCATAGTTAAGGTTACAAATGGAAATATTGGCGATTTTTTAAGATAAAAAATACATACTTAATTAGGATGGGTGATTCTTTTTAGGAATTCACTGATATCAAAAATATGTAATGTGGTTCAAATCTACATGTTGGGGACATTTATATTTTTTATTAAGACTTGCCATGTGATATCGACGTCACATGACTTTGGCAATTATACTTGCAGTTTAGAGGTCATCTATAAATTTCAATATTGCAAAGGCATAACCAATTTAAAAATCTTAGTTAATTTTATAATCCTTTTCAACACTATATGTAGTTTGTGAAAAGTGCTGCGAACCTATATAGATTCCTTTTTTTAATTGGTAAAATTTAATTTGTTAGACGGCAGGTTGAATATTTTGCTGGTCAACTACATTAAATAAAGCTATAATTAATTTATTTGTCAGATTTCAAGAGGTTCGCGGCATTTTTCAAATATCTTAATGCTTCTTGAGTTTATGTGTAAAATTTTGACAAGATAAATTGAGGGTATGCCCTTGCTATAAACCGATTTATTAGGGCCCTTCCGTTCCTTTTTCAATGAATCTGCATACAAACACACGATAGAATCGCTTGTCTGGAGAATGCACGTACAGTTTATAAATAAAATTCTAAAATAGACATCGCATCCAAGTTAACGGCTTTTTATTTTACTGCAAATAATATTTCATTTGAGAGCAAAAAACATTTTTCATTGTACAAAATGTGACTTGATCAGCCTCTCACTGTGTACAAACTGCGTCATTTTTGAGAAATGACGTCACATTGACAAGTGCATTGCAATCGATGCATCGTTTATATCCTGTTGTGTGGGATTTAACAAACGACAAAACTGCATGTAATAGTAAGTTTTTATGTAGTATACAGCGATCCAGCTGTTTTAAATAGAAGATTATTTCATTTTATGGTATTTTGAAGACCTTATATTATGTGTGACGTCATAGTAAACATTTCCCGTACAAATTAGGCCCCGCCTCTTTACTGTAACCTTAACTGTGCTGCGAAAAGTTTATCGAATAGGAATCGAATTTTCTAGAATAGAAATGGATGCTAGTATGTTTTCGAAGAACAACTTTATTGCATATAAACCAAATAATTATCGAATAAGAAAGATAAAATTATCGGATAGGAATGACAAAATTAGCAAATAGGAATTGCATGTTTTCCAAGATAAATGACATCGAATAAGAAACGCGTGTTTTCGAAAAGAATGATATATTATGATGTAGGAATCATACTGTCATATTTCCTCCAATGTGAATAGCAATTTATCAAATACAAATTACAAATTATCGAAAAGGAATAACAACTAATCCAATAGGAATCACATTATATGGAATAAGAATGATATGCTTTACAATAAGAATAATCTCATTCTCCAGGTTATGCTGCAAAAACGATAATTTTGTTAGCCAACGCAGGCTACTGACAGATAAGTTCGTTACAGGGATTTCACCAACCTTGTTTAAAATCAGCACGACTTACATGCTATGGTCGCTATATTTATCTTTTTAACAAATATAACCTATTATTGGATTCATTTTGACCATATGTGTTTCATTCTAATTTCTAGGCTTTGCATTTTCTTACATTTTATACTGAATTTGACAAGATGGAATGTTCTGCCACCTGAACAATACACGTAGGGCTCACTTTCTAGACACCAGATTTCCAGGACTTTTGTTTTATGTCCTTTTCATATTTTTCTAGTTATTCATGAATGCTATGGATTATAGAAAATATTGTCAAAAATAAAGTTATCATGCTTGAGGATAACTGAAATCGTGTACTGATCGAAATGTACATATTTATACACACCGGATGATTTGGTTTATTTCTATTATTCTTGAAAAGGGGAAAAGGGAGAAAAATTGAAACCGAAATACATGTATAAATATAGAGATTCTGATAAATCACGTACAACAACTTCCCAGTTTAAAAAGTGTTCAAACTCTGCGGTGGGGTCAGTATTCAACAGGGTCAGTTTTCAACTTGTTGAGGTCACCAGGGATAAGAAAAAAATTGTCAAGCTGTTGAAAAATGACTCCGGGTATAAATTCAACGTCTTTTGGTCTCAATTTTCAACGGTGAAAAAACACCCCCTAAATATTCAACGTTGAAAAGTTATCCCCGGGTCAATTTTCAACTGGGGTCAATATTCAACGTTACAACGGCAAAGGTCTAGGAGACAATGGATTATGTAGGGTGAAGCCCTAGTAATTAAGTGTTCTACCTTTTAGAAATGAAGACGTAGAATTGTTTAATTTAAATTTCAGTCAGAGATAATTTAAATGTTTGGTTTTTCTAATTAACACAGATCTTGCTGTGTCGGCAAAATTTTAACTGTGTCGTACGCATAAAATTTTACTCATTACGGTGTCGGAGAAAATTTTACTCCGTCGGAAGCAACACAGTAAAAAAGCTCATGGAGAACTCTTGCATTACCCATGACAGGATATTTTCTGAGCATGCAATGACTTCTGACTTCTTGACCGTGACCTTCATGATTGACCTTATTTTTTTTTAATTCAACTTTGGTGATAATTTCTAAATGATATTATGATACGGCCTTCATATTTGACATCTCACCCACAAATCCACCGAAAGCGGGGGATCACATTTTTTAAAATTTGCTTGTTCTTATGTGAGCGTAAGAAGGAATTTATAAAAGAGAGAAGCACAGAGTTACATTCTAATACTTTATAATTATAATATATATTTGTAGTCAAAAGAAGTCATGGAGGCTTTCTTCAAGATGAAAAACAGACACAGAGAATGTGTTGTTATTTTGCCAAGTGGAGGAGATGCTGGGGAGGCTGTGTCCCTAGTATCTAGCCTGTACAGAGAGAATTTAGAGGGCAACAATATTGGTGTTTTTGCAAAAATGAGCGATAGAAAAGATTATTTTTATCGGCGCAATGCCTTGTTTTGTTTGATGAAATTTTGTCAGGGAATCGAGTCCATAGACATTCGAAGGAATAGCGTCATTAGAAATATTGTGATACAGGCATTAGTGGAAAGGTGCAGCTTCGAAAACTTAAAAGAAATTTGTAGAAATGCATATCTTTATGATGATTTCAATAACGCTGTCGTTGGAGATATAAGTAGTCGAAGATACGTATGTCGATTTGTAGTAACTATCAATCACATTAAAAAAGATTTAATCGAGAAAGCTTTAGAGAAGTTGGCATCTTTGATCAGTGAAAGGATCTCAGAAAGTATCCTTAAAAGTGTACAAAGAAATTTGAAAATGGTCACATCAAAAGACTTGGAAATCATTCAGAAGCTTTATGAAAGCAAACTTTTTTTATACGACGACATTCTGTACATTATTAGAGCCATATTTCAGACTCTGATATATCCAATCTTATTTGTGTATGCCTTAGTAAAGTATTTAGTTTGGTCTGCTGATGTTAATTCTCCCGGGTGGCGAGACGAAATAGCTGATGAAATTTGGAGTATTATAGGCGAAAACATGAACAAATTAGAGACACATTTAATCCAAAAAATTCAAAGGCTTGTCAGTGATGCATTTAAGGATATAACAAAAATGGAAACTTTGGCTGAAAAAGAGGTCAGACGACTCAAGGGCTTTGTGTCACCACCCGTTCAAGTTGCATTCCATCTAAGCAACATACTGAACTTTTTAAATTGGAGGTAGAGATTAAAATATATTCGAATCATCTTTATTTACCTAAATATTACACAGTGTAGTGAATACCGTGACATCTATTCTTTGATGGAAATCATTTGTTACTAAATCAAAACAGTTAAATAACTTTAGAAAAAAAAAGAATTAAAATATCAAAATCTTATGAATTTAAGAGGTAGTAACCTGTATACCTCTTTCATAGCAGACAAATTCTGATTCAAACTGAGGACAGATACGAGTACAGATTTATAAAACGGAATAATGTACGTGGAATACTTTAACACTATAAAGGAAAATTAATTATTGAATTTATAATTAAATGCCGTTTTAGATGTTCTGCTGTCATATCTACCATCTTTGTTTAAATTATTTATGATGCATCCTTCATTGTCTATGGTTTCGTAATTCCAGGCCAATTATTGCCAATTACTTTTTTAAGATCTGATATGTTTGACTGAACTTTTTCTGTTATCTCAAATCATATATTTTAAAATAAACAATAAAATGTTCGAGTTGGAAAACTCAATATCATTGTCAATGCAAATAAGGCATTTTGTTATACCTTTGAAAATTTGTCAGGTACATGTATACACGGGGAAAAATGTAACATTTCTTATGTTTTGTTGAGCATAAAGAATTGAAATTGGACCGCTGATTGAGATGTTTGACCGGTAGATGAGATGTTGGACCGCTTACGTCACATAATAGGCGGAACTTATTCTTATTCTTTGGTGTTCAAAATTGACGGACCTGATGTTTCATCACTAAGGCGTTACAATATGCAATGATCTCGTATATGTATGTAAAAGAAAAATTAAAATGAAAGGCATAACGACACATTTATTGACTGTGTTCTCGGGCAAGATGCAGTAGTTTGATTCTTGGGTCCGACGAAACGCATGTTGCCCTCAAACTCAGGCAATAAATATATACTCAACGAAAAAAGAAACGCATATTTTTAAATCATCAAAAAGTTTTGAAAAAGTACATGGAACAATTATCTTTTTAATCATTGGATACCTGTGACATATTTAAAGTAGGTCAGGCAGACAGTTTGATTCTTGGGCCCGACAAAACGCATGTTGCCCTCGAACCCAGACAATAAATGTATACTCGAAAAAAAAAAGAAACGCATATTTTTAAATCATCCAAAAATTTTGTAAAAGTACATGGAACAATTATCTTTTTAATCATTGGATACCTGTGACCTATTTAAAGTACATCATGGTCTTTTAAATCCCAATTGTTGAATTATTTCCCTTGATAAATTATGTTTATGAAAATAGTGTTTCGCATGATATGTAAACCAGGGTTAAATAATGAATGAAATTTTAGATTTAGATAAACATTAAACACTCCTATTACATCCATATTTTTGCTTTGATTGCAATGTTGTTGCTGCAATGCCACGTCTGAACAAAGATGGAGGCTACAAGCTCTAACAATGATACTTATCGGAGCTACGCAACTGGAAGTTGCAACTGTATTTGGTGAACATCAATCGGCTTTGCAGCAGTTAAACGCATGTCTCCGCCATCTAGGAACACGAATAACAGACCAAGAAATGGCTGTCTGCGGGTTGATCCTCCTTCAGCATCTGCACAATCTATTTAGAACTACTGTACAAACTGCTAAAATCAGCATAAAGTGCAAAAATTGTCCTTAAGAAACTGGGAGGAACTGATACTCGTGCACGACGTTCATACATGTGAAATCCACTAGCGATGAGAGGTCGCAAAAGACAATTTGATTGTTTTTTTTAAACGCCTGCCTCTAGACTTTGGGGTCGACGTCAATGAATTCAACTTAACTTGTTTATTTGGGACATAAGACACGTTCGATTTTTATCAAAAAACATTCTTAAATCACTTTTAAAAATAAAGATTTAAACTGAAAACTTAGATTGTCATGTTTCATCTGAATATGCGTTTCTTTTTTTGTTGAGTGTATATTAATGCCTCGCTATATTCTGCAAAGTCATTTTTTTCATTTGGATTGATAAAATTTACCTTTCTGTGCCTGCACTCTGCGTAATTCAACATTATTTATCATTGTTTAGTTGCATTATTTTCTTTTTAATATTTTTGTAAATTCATATGATGTATATTTTTATTTGTTAACCTGTACTCTTTATAATCCAATATTATTGCAATTTGTTATAATGTATTGATCATTTGTTTCATTGAATTCTGTTAGATAATATACTCGTATTATTCAAATATAGTTTGCGAATCAATCTATCTATAAAGCAGATTTCATTTGTTTACATATAAATGCAAAAACAGACAGAATTGAAAATTTCTTTTATTGAGAGGTCCAAAATCAGAAAAAAATTATCTAAATTCGGAGATTTCAAACAATTTGCAAAAGCTCTGTAGAGCTTTTGACGGCTTGTCGATCATAACATACTTCTTTATCAGCATGAGATTTTTTTTCCTGGCTGCATCACTGCAAAATTTGGTTCTATGGTTTATTAGTTTTCACCCACCAGTCATCATATCCTATACTGGGATTTGATCCCAAAACATAAGGATTAACTTCTTACTTTGCGATTTAGTACACTGTGAAACCTTCACACTAAGTAATCACACAACCCAATCTACTTGTCACTGAATTGTTAATTTAAAATAAAAAAAGCATTTATTCTTTATGGATAAATATCGTAATATTATGGTGTTTTAATTCAAATGGTCAATCTTGTTTGTATTTCTTTTCATGAATTACACTCTATGATCATGATCATAAATTCCATACTGATACACCTTTTGAATGAATCATCCTGGGCTATATGTATAACATTTACAATAAAATTGGGAAAAAAGTATGAAGCATAAAAGTAACCCCCTCCCTCCAAAAACAAAAAATAAAGCCTTGACTAAATTTGAGCTCATGTTTTTTTCTTCATTATAGTTTGAACACCAATAATTCTTTTAAGATTAATTATTAGTTGAACTGGATTTTTTTTTGGCATTGATCATTTAAGTGCACAGTACATTAGACAGTTTATCTTTAAGTATGACATTATAAATACACAGTCAAAGTGTTGTGAACCGTTATAGAAAACCAAAATAATAATTAAAAAATACCTAATAATTAATTATACTATCATATTTTCTTTAAGATGATTGTCCACAATAGAGCTGTTTAACGGATGAACACCAATAATTCTTTTAAGATTAATTATTAGTTGAACTGGAATTTTTTTTGGCATTGATCATTTAAGTGCACAGTACATTAGACAGTTTATCTTTAAGTATGACATTATAAATACACAGTCAAAGTGTTGTGAACTGTTATAGAAATCCAAAATAATAATTAAAAAATACCTAATAATTAATTATACTATCATATTTTCTTTAAGATGATTGTCCACAATAGAGCTGTTTAACGGTGTAGTCTCTAGCCCCAGTTCTCTAATGAAATTCATCCTTCTTAGATGCTAAATTAAAGTTCATTCTTGGTCTGTAGATGGTTTTAGACATTTTGTTATCAAAACACCAGTTACATGTAGTTCTGACATGTGGTTTTTTGTTCTGACAAGTTATATTTTACTCGTATTGGGAAATTATATTAAGTTTTAGTTTATTTTGTAAAAAATTACAGAATTTTTGTAAAAAATGATTTTATATATATTAAACTGATAGGATCTTTGAAATACATGTTACCTCCAAGATGATAATGTTAACAAATATTTACTGATACAAGCAACTATTTTCTTTTCTATTGTCACTCCTAAAATGAAAAATACTCTATGTATAGTCCGTAGTCCCAGGTATCAAAATAGTCAATAAAAACTCCCTGACATATTTTTCCTTTGAGTATTAACAAATAAGTTTGAAATTCACATTCCCATACAAATTTATTTTAGAAAAAAATGAAAATACTTTTCGTCAAATGTCCAAATATTAAGTGTAGAAAGACAAACAGATTAACCAATGTCCTTTATACACTGTAACATTTGTAATGGAAATGACTTACTATAGTATGGGTTTTTTTCGCTAAGATAATATTTTTTGAAGAGTTTGTATTGAATTATAATTTTTTTTTTCAGTTGAATGAGATAAAAAAAATAAATGTTATGCCTGAATATGTATAGTCCGTAGCCCACTTGGGTCTCTGTTATCATTCGAGTGAAATCTTTTAAACCGCTCGACAGAAATGGACAGAAATTTCAGACAATCTGCCAAAGGGATGTAGTGTTACATAGAACATACTTGAAGTAATATTCATTTGACTTCATTTTTTTGGTTAATCTGCAATGAGCATGGGCACCTGATCTCGGCCAAGCCGATCAGTAATAGGGAATGACAGGTCTGCATAATTTATCCCACCTCTAGTGATGTTATGCATGTTGTTTATACTGAATCACCACAGACTGGGTGACACAGTGACGTCACAACAATCTCTACAGGATCTACACACTCTGCTGCTCTATGATGACGGAGTTAATGTACCTACTCATTACAGAGATATTTCTTTGGAAACATTTGGTATCTGTCCACAAATTTAATTCCTGATATGAGAGATATTGATTAAATGTGTATTTTTAAATACTTTTCTAAAGGCTTTGCTATATTTTTTTTAATTTTACTGACCAGAGGTATCTTTTTTTCATATAATTTTTTCCTGTTTGCGTAACTTTTATTCTTTAGGTATAAAGGCTCTGTAATTTCAGGTACAAAAATGTATTTTGGGTAATTCAGAACGATCATTCCTTGATCTGGAGACCTGTTATTATTTTGTTTTCGGAAATGTTTTCAATTATTGTTACACTGGGTACGTATTGGAGAATGTCCGAACTTTTTCATTCCTCAGAACAACACGTTTAGAGTGAAAGTCACCGGTTCTGTAGTGACTACAAAAATTGTTCAGTTACTTGTATGATTTATATTGTAAGGGATTGAGTCCAACTCTAAGACTTTATCTTAGTAAAGCTATATTTAACAGATCAATGAGAGTCTGTACTGAAGAGAGCAGTTTCATATCTCTCAGTTTCATATCTAGCACTGAGTTAGATGCTTGCGTCTTCAAAGAACGAAAGACATGCACACATATCTGTAGTATTTACGAATTCCAAGTCTATTTAATAAGCATAAAGAGCATAATTATTGGAAACTGAACACCACACCAGAAAGTTACCTTACATCATTTAACATCAAATGTTGCTTTCTTAATTAAAAGTAGTATTCTATCAAATAAATATTGCAATAAGGTTTATTACAAAGCTGATAAGATATCAACGTTGCTTAGGGTATCTTGCACGTTTGGTTCTGTGTCCTACATTTTTTATCTTGCTTAGACTTCTACAGAGCATGTAGATATGAATTTTCACTCAGTATTCTACCAAAAGCACAGGAGAGAATGTCACCACAATATATTTTGTATTGTACTATAAGGTTTAACGTAGATATGTACAGACAGTGCAGACAGTGGGTGGGATGTCCCTGGATAAAATAATGCGAAGAGTTGTAGTTAGAGAATTTACGTTACACTATATGATCAGCTACCTTGATGAACTAGTGTCTGAGCAGGTGATCAGTAAGAAGAATGGCATACCGTCATTAATTATCCCATCACTAGTGATGTTATTTGGATTATTTTGGATCAGTGGAGTCCTATAAATCTTCGTTACAATAAATACAATCACACAAAATTACGGAAGCAACGATGTCAAGCATTAACACACCTGTTCATGGAAAGGTGTAATTTTTTTTCTTATATATGATATTGGAGAGTTTGATAAAAGATTTAGTTGTATGTTTTTCTTAATCGGAAGGCTTTGTTTTAAATTATTTTTTAATTTTACTTACCTGGTGTATTTGTTGTTCCATATAGATAAGATTTTTTTTCCTCTAGTTATTTTGTAAATTTTACTGTTTTATTTTAAATGTTATGCTATGTTATTTTAGATGACGAAACTGATGCTCGGTGTTCCTATTTAATTTCATGAACTGTTTTCTGTTCGAATCTGAAATAAAGGAAATACATAGATTTATTTATAGTACAGTGAAACTTCTCCAAACCGGCCCCTCAGGGTACCGGTTCTCCCTGAACATTGGCCAAATTTATAAGTCCCGGCAAAATTCTTAACATTTCTTTACACATAAACTCTCATAAAACCGGCCACCCCTGAAAACCGGACACCGGCCACTTTTCCAAGAACAACAGTTAAGAAACATGGGAAATTTCCCCTCATCATACCGGCCACTTTTTGATTGCACGAAATTAACTGGTATTGGCCGAAGGGGTAATAATGACCGGCCAGAGGTGTGAAAAATAGCCTATCCACCAGAAGACAGAGGTGTGAAAACTGAATATGGCCTCATAGGGTTTTCTATTGTTTAACCGTCTTGAAGAGGTAGTCATCTTGCCAGACAATGTAAATGGCCGGTCTAAGTTGTGAACATAATTATGATTAAAAAAATTAAACTTGAATTAATAAAATATCAAGCAACTAATAAATTCAAATCACAGAATGAATCAACAAATTATCTCACGCCATATTGCATCATCTTTTTAAATACACATAAACGGCCTTAAAATTGGATACAGTAACATAATGCTAAGGAAAAATATCACTATTAAAAAGTTTACCAAAATATAATACATTTTTTAAAATAAAATTAACAGAAGAATTGCTCAGAAATGTTTTAATTATTTACTTTTCACTGAAGTACAATTTTTTAATGACGTAAGCGATACACAGATACATGCAGTATACTGTTATAGAGTTCAGTTAAGGTAAAGGGTCTGGTTTATTTCTTCACTTATGGTTAATAAAGTAACTTTCCATGTTTTTTTTTTTGTTTTATTTTTTTTTCTTTTTATAAACATCAACATGAATGAGGAATTTATCCTCACTAATAATAATTTATTTTTTAGACCTTAAGAATACATTACGTGCCTGCCGATAATTAATAACATGTTGACAGATAATTATAACAGACACCAATCACATATTTTTTTCTAGCATCTGTCACATATTAGTTCTGCAATTCTTCAATATGTTAGATTCTCGGGAAACCGGCCACCCCTCTAGTCCGGCCATTTTATTCAGTCCGGCACCTGGCCGGTTTAAAGAAGTTTTACTGTATAATATATATATATTTTTTTTTTTTACAATTTTAACATTCTGAATAAGACTAACAACACAAACCAACCCCAACAAAACCAATATCATATCCATTGAAACGACTAAATAATAATTAAAAAGTTAATTAATCTATATAAATTGTAAAATAATAACAAAAAAATTAAAACTTTGATTCACTATAGTAAAAACTTTGGAACTTTGAATAACTATGGTATAAACTAGGGAACTCTGATTTACTGTGATGAAAACTTTAGAACTTTGATTAACTACAGTAAACACTTTGGAATTTTGATTTACTGAAGTCAAAACTTTGGAACTTTGATTTACTATAGTAAACTTTAGTTAACTAAAATATTTTTGTTAAAGAATGTGTATTTAGATGCAATTTACCGGTTATTTGGTCGAAACGTCTTGCGATTAACCGATTAGCAAATCTGCATAAGATTGCCATCCCTAAAAAATTAAATATTTATTCAGCTAAATTGTTTCTTTTATAGCGCGCTTCATAAAATATGCCTAATTTGCAAGTCTATGTGATTTATACACTAATAACTCACACAAAACTTAAAAACATTTCTTGAATATCTCGATAGACAGCTAGTGACAGACGGAGTTTGTTGACAACAGCCTACTGTTTTACTTTTTCTGAACTCACAAAATATGTTTATTCCGAGATGTAGAAAGAAAAACTTGATCGCCTTCTGATTTCTGTCGTCATTGTATTGTCACAGGTGGTCATGCTGAAGCAAAATTTGGATCGTCCTGGGTCAACATATTAGTATGGACACACAACTTCGCACGTACAGTAATTTCCTAAAATATGTCCGACGATTATATTCATGAAGACCTATAGGTAGATATTCATAGAATTATAATTATGTGATAGCTATCATACGCAGTGAATGCTCTAACTTCAACGCGATTACACGTTTAATTATCTCCAATTATCTTTTAGTGCTCATACATACCCTACGTTTCACTCGCAATCTGTGTGTGGCTCTTCCTTTTATACTGAAGGAAAAGTAGGTTGAGATAACCTATAAAACTAGAATTAAATACAATTTACAGTTTTGAAAAATGATTTTTCTTTTTTTTATCTAATTTATTTTTGTTACTCCTTTATCTAGTAAAAGTAGTAAAAAAGGGCTTCCAGCTTTTCTAATTTTCTAATTTCTGAACAATACCCCTCCCTAATGTCAGATTTACATTTTCATAGACTTATTACTATAAAAAATAACCCCTCCACAAGCATATGCTACAAGGATATCATGATATAAAACATCAGAAGTATTTAAGTACAATATATGCAAAGGGGAATTGGGAACATGGCTGTGTAAGATAGAAATTTGTCGAAAATGTCCAAGCAAAAAATGACTTTTAAAGCCATTTTTAGCAAACAATATGTTTCCATGGCAATAATTTGACGTCATTAAACGTACAACATCTATCAGACTAGCATATTTTCTTAAAGTACTAACACAAATGATTTTTTTTTTCTGGGGTGGGATATTTCATAAAATTTAGCAAAACATTCAAATTTCTAAGAATGATTGACTCTTCCTCTTTCTCTGTCCTTTAGCTTTTCAGAATTTTATGGATTTTACCTGTAACAATATACCTCAACATCCTACAATCGCAATGCCTCTTGGAATTACGTTGAAATAAATGCCTTTGGTATTTCTATAACATTAAAAAAATACTTAAATGCAAGGGAGGTAAATTCTGCAACTGTCTTTGAAAGCAGAAAAATTAAAACAGTGCTATTTTTGTGTAAATATTCTGATAATGTGTTATATAGAGAGGGAGGGTGTATGTTCTATTCCAGTCTTTTCTTCTTTTTGTAGTTGATAGCCATAATTGGTGTATAATTCGGTTTATAAAGAGTAGGTACGATTTTTTTAAAAAATCTATTTAAGATATCAAACTTAATTAAGTGATATTTACTGAAATCAAAACAGCAAATTATGTGAATAAAAAAATTATGACTGCAATTGTTTTGATTTGTTGATATAAATCTAGACGACATAATCATGTAGAGTTATCCTTCTTTTCGCAGAAAATCTTTTTAAAAAGCAAGAGCCATCTTAAGCATAAAATGGCCCTGCACTTATATCAATTAATTAACTATCCTCCTCTATCCCATTCCATATATCAAAATAAAGTAGACACTTGGTGCTTTCATTTTCTTTAATAAAATTTCAATTTGAGAATCCAATCGAGTATTGGAAAACAGGCTTTGAGAAATTGCAATGTTCCTGAAATCTGCAGAAAACATGCGTATTTGACAACCTTCAGCAAAGAATTAGATTTGAGCACAGCCCACGATCCAAAAAAAAAAAAAAAAAAAAAAATTTGATCTTCAGAAAAAAGCTTTCATTATGTATTTGCACATTTTGGATCGGAGGTTGTCTCTATATGAAATATTGAAGATATTCTTCAACTTTAGGTCATTTCCAAAGGAATTTACAGGATATGAGTAAAATGACGCATGTTATGACGTCATAATGAATTGATTAGATGAAGAATTACGTCACGATTAATAGATACGTGGTCACCAACACTCAAAGTGTTAAATACTGCATTTGCAACCGTTTTTCAGAAATTCTCAGGGCCTTATAAGGCCCAAAGTGGCTCTTGCTCTTTTATGACTCAAAAAGACAAAACTTAATTAATGAATTTACACAGAGGCTAAAGGAAATCACTTTTATGTTTTAATTGAGTCAAAAAAGGTCATGAATGGAATAGTTTTATGACTCAAATTTACCAAAATAAAATCTAAGCTTGAAGCATTAGGAGATTAGGAAACAGTAAACATATATACTTTAACTTATTTTTTTTGTTTCATATTTGAATTAATGAAAAGGGGGTGATCCTTATAATATGTGTGGAAGAAAAGATTTACATGAGAGAGTTTGTGTTTATAATAAGAGAATTTCATTTTATTTTTGCATTCAACATTTTCCCCATATAATATTGAAATAACTTGTCAGTGGATAAATATTGATACACCCGTGTATATTTTAGGGGAATGTGTGCTTCCTAAGTGGTTATTGTTTTAAAACATCTTCTCTTTATTCCTTTCACTTTATTTGACATTTTCATAAAATAAGTTGTCCAACAATGATTGTAAAGTTTTATGTAGCAATACAATTAATTAATTATATCCCTGCACCCGAAGTTATTTCTTATTTATGTTTGATGAAGCAAAAAATTTCTTTAAGAAAGTAAATTCATAATTTAAAAGATAAAGGATTGAGAAAAAATAATGAAAACATCAAAATAATCAAAAAATAAAAATAACATAAGATTGAAAATGAACGATTTTATATTGTCTTCCTACTGGGAAGTTTTAATGGTTTTATTTTAACATAATTTCAATGCGAAGAAACATGAGAAGAATATTTTAAAAGAATTTTCCTATATTTCTATGTAAAAAATTGGGCGGCCATTTTGGCCCCGCCCTACCCCCTGGGGGTCATGATTTTAATAAATTTGAATTTACACTACCTGAGGATGCTTCAAAATAAATATGATCAATTATGGCTCTGTTATTCTTGAGAAGAAGATTTTTAAAGAATTTACCTATATAATTCTATGTAAAACGGGCTGCCATTGTGGCCCCGCACTACCCCCGGGGGTCATGATTTGAACAAACTTGAATCTATACAACATGAGGATGTTTCCACATAAGTTTCATTTTCCTGGCACAGTGGTTCTTAGGAAGAAGATTTTTAAAAGATACCACCAAATTTTCAATTATTCCCAAATATCTCTATCTAGACGTTATAACGATTTACTTTTTGTACAGACATAGTGTATCATTTTTTTTAATCATAATTCAACCGCCTACATGTTTTTGTTGTAGCACTCGGATTTCAAAATTATATATATGCTTTAAAATAAATTCTAATTTAACATGTAAGTGTAATAATATTAAACAGATTAATCATTTCTTTTAAAATAAGGTTTTTTTTTAGGAAAGTAAAAAATTAAAAACGTCGGTATCATCGCTGGTGGATAATAAAACGTCAGGGGAATTTGCACAGTCCAGATTTCATTAATATTATTGTGAACAAAATCTTATTTATTTATGCCAGACAAGTTAATATGACCGTCTTCATTTAGGAATTCAGTAACTGTTGACCTGTCACGGTAGCCTAGGGATAGAGCTTTCGCTTCGTGATCGGGAGGCCCGGGTTCGATTCTCGATCGCGGCGCCGCGTCATACCTAAGACGTAAACAAAGGTAGTGACTGTTCCTTCGCCAAGCGCTCGGCACTAGAAATGAAAGTCACGGGTCTTTCGGATATGACCTTAAAAACGTAGGTCCCGTGTCACGGTAGGCGTTGGCACGATAAAGAACCCTCACTGCTCAATGGCCCTGAGTGCCGAGTATAGGTCTAAATTTGAAGCCCTTCACAGGCCTCGGTGACGTCTCCATATGAGTAAAAAATTCTCAAGAGGGACGTTAAGCAATACACAATCAATCAATCAGTTAGTGTTGAAATTCACTCGTGTACTTTTTTATTTTTTACTAAATGTCTCTCCGTTGTAAGATACTAAAATGTTTTTAATGCCTTTCTTCTTCTGATTGATTTTTTTTTACTTAAAGCGTTGATTGGACATGATAAAAAGACGATACACGTTCATTTTCTTGCTTTTAAACAATTAGCTTTAAAAATACCTGCAAACATAGAATTTTTATATGATCTGAAAAAAAACTTATTTTTTGTGCCGAGGTAAAAAGTTTTAGCAATCGCATAGTCGTCAAAAGAAACCTAAAACTTCCCTTTATTCAATTATAGGCACATTTTGTGCAATTTTTTTTCATACAGTAACTTTTTATCCGTTATTCTGGTCTTTTTAGCGTAACGTATTCCAATTTCTTCCCCTTAATGTTTCTCAACCAGATGTTTGCATGTGTGCACTTGTAACAGTTTATTTTCTAAATATATGATGAATTAGTGTTTTGTTTTTCAAATGACAGTCTATGCAATTAATGAAAGTTTTAACTGAAAAAAAAAACTTTTTCCATCTTTCAAGAGTCAATAAACGTAGCGATGATGTATATTTAGGAACAAAGGCATATATGATAGATACCGAAATAAATCAAACAGAGTATACTAAAATAGCAAAAAAAAAATAACAATTCAAAAACCTAACATATCTTAAAATCTTAAAGTTAATATTCAAAAGAAAAAAATAATTATTTTCAGATACGTTGGAAAGATTAGAGAGAATGACAAATGGACTTATGATTACGATAAAGTTTATATTGTTGACGATTTGAATTATCTTGGAATGGTATTTAGTTACAACGGAATTTTTTTTCTTTGAAAACTCAAAAACACGCCGCAAAGCAAGGTAGAAAAGCTTCATATGCTTTTTCTAATTCATTTAAAGCACATGCATTCAATGTTGAAACAAATTTATCTGTTTTTTTATACTTACATAAGTAGTGTACTTTTATAAGCATCAGAGGAATGGGGATGGCAAAAATCTACTGAAATTGAAAAAAAAAAATCCATCCTAATTAGTGTAAAATAGTATTAGGGTTCGGGCAGAAAACAGTCAATAATTTCGTATATTGAGAATTGGAAAGATATCCACTAGGTCTAAAAATGAAATATTTTTTTAAATACTGTCTCAATGCAAGTTAAGAGGGACTGATAATTTTCTTTTCAGGGCCTGTTATAAAGATATGGTTTTAAATAACGATTAAAGGATTATGTGTATTAAAGAAGGAAGAAACAAGTCCAGGAAATCAATGGATCTGCCATTTTCCAGTATACTTAGGGTACATGTATACCCAAAAATGAGCTCTAAAAACAATCAGAAATTGGATAGAAAATGTTACGGAATATGTTTGAATTAAAGAGATATAAATACAATGTACATGTATTACTTATCATGGCTTTGCTATTTTTGAGAAGAAGATTTTTTAAATATGGATTACAATGTAGAACTTTGGATCCCCCATTGTGACCCCATCCTATCCTTGGGGGTTATAATTTGAACAAACTAGAATCTACACTACCTGAGAAAGATTCCATAAAAATATCAATAATCATTGCTTTGAAGTCCTTGAGAAGACGATTTTTAAAGATTTCCCTATCTTGTCCTATGTAAAACTTTGATCAGCCATTCTGGCCCCACCCAACCCCCGGGGGTCATGGTTTGAAAAAACCTGAATCTACACTACCTGAGGATGAGTTCACATGAGTTTAATCTTCACTGGCCAGTGGTTCTTGAGAAGAAGATTTTTAAAGATTTTCTTATCTAGTCCTTTGAAAAACTTTGATCAGTCATTTTTGCCCCATCCGAACCCCCGGGGGTCATGATGTAAACAAATTTGAATCTACACTACCTTGAGGATAGGTTCACATGAGTTTCATCTTTCCTGGCCCAGTGTTGAGAAAAAGATTTTTAAAGATGTTTCCTATATATTCCTTTGTAAAACTTTGATCGGCCATTGTGGCCCCACCCTACGCCTGGGGGTCATGATTTGAACAAACTGGAATCTACACTACCTGAGGATACTTCCACAGTTTCATCTTTCCGGGCCCAGTGGTTTTTTAGAAGATTTTAAAAAGATGCCATTAATTTTTCACTAATTCATAATTATCTCCCCTAAGAAGAGTGCGTGACAACGGACAAATTTTGATCAGAAAAGCTCATTTGAGCGTTTTGGCTAAAAATGAAACTGGTAGATATAATAATACATTTAGATCTCCAAAACATAGCACACTTAGCTCCTCTATGATATTGAAGATGAATTTCATTTCATATTAAAATGTCCCTAGCATGAAAATCTTAGAAGTATGTACATAAAGAAGTATTATTATGTCACACCAAGTTATTAAAGGTTTTAAGTTTAATGAGTAGTCAAAATGTAAAAGAGTTTTCTTAATTTGGGAAAATTTTTATATAAAGTCTAAAGTTTAATTTGTAACTACTACTGACATTTATATCCTTTGTGCATTTATTCTGTACCCTTTATCATGTTTATATGTTGTATAAAATCTTATGAACCTTTTGCTTAAAGAATAAAGAAAGAGAGACCTGTCTTGATGAAGGAAATGTTTTCTTCCAGAATTTTCAATAACCCATTTAGAAATGATTTGACCATCGATAGCTCACAGACATCCATGCACGATGTCGCTCAGGTGTGACTAAAGCGAATAGATTTGAGTCACGTGTTCAGTTTTTTGTTATTCATGAAGTCAAAGGCGGGTTGAAATTTGTAGCATCCACAAGTCATTTTTTATATTTGATATTTACAACATGTATTATATACTGTCTTAAAGCATATGGAGAGTAGAAAAAGAAAATATAATATTTTGGTTTTCTAGTCATAAGTTGTTACTAAAAATAGACTACTAAAAAGTAGTGCTTGCACTTTTCTGTGTGACCATTTTGTTTTTCAACGTAGTTGGTTTTGAATGAAAGCAAATACTTTGAAAAATTTGATCCTAAATCAAAATAATATGTTTGTTTGTAAAAGACACTTTTATATGACAAATTTAATTATTTTATTGATCGTTTAACTTCCTCTACCACAATGCATCACAAATAAAAATGCATATTATTGCGCCAACGTTAACACTTACAAAAATGACGTCAAAATTTTTAACTCTAAAAAGGATTAGGATGAAGGGAAAAATAAATTATCAAATAAATGCACTTAAACTGAATTCTTTTTTGTGTGTGCAATAGAAGTTTAAAACATAATTCTTAAATCTTTGACAATTTCTCTGTACTCTTGCATGTAATGTTTAAAAGTACATGTTTTAAATGTATTGTATGTACTGGTTATCTCCAGCACTTGACAGTTATAAAAGCAGTTGAAATACAAAAGCTTAATCTTTTCCTGTAATAGTGTTTAGATTATATAAAAACAATCAAATAGATTATATAAAAACTATCAAATAACAGAGGTAATCAATGTAAAAAAAATGTAGTAATTTGATTTTCATGGTTAATTTAAACAGATTGCAGAATTTTTAATAGATTTGACATAAGTTCCTTATGGGTCAATGTTTGTCTTTTTCCATCATGACTCTTTCTAGAAAATGAGAACAGTTTTTGTTCAAGAATATTCTGCTTTAAAACATTTTTACGGTACCGGAGCTGGGCTTTCAAAGCATTGACTTTGTCTGATGTGCGTCCATACTCCTTTATTCTCAATTTACACTCGCGGGCTGATTTCCATAAACCATAGAAAATAATGTCATCACTCTTTTTTTCCAGTTGCGCTTGTTTTCTTCTCTTTTTTTCAGCTCTTTTTCGGAACTCTTCTTCTTGTTTCTCCTCTCTCTGTCGTTGAATTTCTCCTTTTCTTTTTGAGAATAAATCTCTTTCAGTGGAAACGGATTTTCTAGCTTCCGAAATAAGGTCTTCCATATCCTCTTTGTTTCTTTTTATCCATGTGGATGTCTTGTTCATTAGGAAAAGTGTGTAAGCCTCAAGAGCTAGAGCTGATATATTAGGTTTAGCTCTTAAAATTTGGTCCATGTACGCGAACAGTCGCTCGGAATAAGAATTATGTTTGTCCACACTCTTGGTAGCCAGTGAGAGCTCCTCAGTAAAAGTTTCATATTTACCATCTGGCAAGTGGTCTTTATAGACATGCAGTACTACTTTCCGGATCGCTGGTAACAGGACACGTAGAATGATTTCCACATCAGTATCATAATTAGACTCATTGGTCAGGAATTCAAAAACTCTGTCGCCATTAAAGTCTATTCCTGTTAAAGCTGGAAAGGTTCCCTTTATAAAATCAGCTAGATTTTCTGTTACATTCGCCAAATAAGTTGATAGATGGAGATAATTTTGTGTCATGTCTTCAATTGATGTGTTCCTTGTTCTCGAGAATATTCCAAAGGGGTGTGGTAATCATCTTTGAAATCAATCCCAGGGCTTTCAGTCCGGCAACATAAATGAAACTTTAATATCTGAGAGAACAGACTTCAGAAGTCTTTTGTTTTCAATATCTGATTTCTCCAGAAATTCAGTCATGTGAGGATGTAGAAAGTAAAGGCATGCAGCATTTTGAAATAAAATGTTGAATCTATGGCCCTTAAATGGTTGCAGAGGAAGTGAGATCATTCTGTTTTCAGTAAGAAATGGCTGCATGTATGTTCGGAAGGCCCTATAACACCCACACTTTTCATCACCTCTTCTTGCAAAAGCCTTCCATGCACTTCTTATTAAGCGAAAACAACCTGATTCATCAATTTTAGAGAAATTCTCATCAAAAATTGGTGGGTTTCCATCGAAATTTCCCTTTTCTGCTTCACATAATCCCTTCTGGGCCGCATTCGCCATATGTACCAGGCCATGAACACCGCAGAAGAAATTATTCAGTCTGCTAACTGTTTCTTTTTCAACATCATCAAATGCGTGATAATCTTCCCGTATCTGTGGTAGCAGCTCTTCTCTGTAACTTTCTAATAGCTCATTAAACTTTAATTCTGTAGCGGCACGATCACTCATCGTATTTTGGATATTGCAGATAACTTTGTTTCCAATTTTCTTCTGGGTTTCCTCGTTGTTGTCAGAAATATCCTGTAAAATTTCTTTAAATGTGTCCAGTGTGTTTTGTGCTGATTTTGTGGCCATTTCACGAAGTCCTAATGCAAAATAATTACCTTCTTCATCACGAACAGAAAACCCACCATATTTAATGCCAAACTTCGATGTCTCATCAGTGTGCAAGGTGGTGTTGATTTTTTCTGACAGCTCTTCTTGTAGTTGTTTTTTGGCTAGACAGAGTCTTTGGATATTCATATTAACAACTGTCGATGGGGATGGTAGTCGGTCAGGTTCTTTTCCTGCTAACTTCAAACAGGTTTCTATCGTTGGTCCTAAATCAAAATATGAACGTTTATTTAAAATGTACATTTACTTTATGTAGGTGCATACATCAAGTAAACAAATCAGAATAAAAAAAACAAAAACAAAAAAACTTACCAATTTTAGCTGATGGGACATTGCGTTCGAGAAGAGAGTACACACACAAATGAAGTTCTGGAGTGAATGCTTTCTCTTTCTTGTCAAATAGCTTGATGACTTTGTTGTCAGTCAAATCATGCAGCTGCTCCATGAGATAGGAGATTTCATCATCCTTTTCCTTAAGGGTATGCTGAAGCTCATTGACAATGATTCTGAGTTGGTTATTTTCAGCTTGTAGCTCATTTAGAAGTGCTTGGTAGTCTTCTTTAGATGTGTCATCTGATGTTTCCAATTTTGTACACTTAGTTTTCCAGTAGTCCTCTCTCCGTTTAGTGCGTTTGACAGCTTGATTTGATGATTTCAGTTTCTCATGTAGCACTCTATTTTGCTTTATTACATCTTCTGATTTTATATTGAGTGTCTGCATGTGAGATATTGTTTCAGTCAACTCAGACTTTAGTGCTTGTAACGCTAGCGGTTCTGCTAACTGTATATGGTATAAATAATTTAACTCAACTTCCTTCATAAATGTACCATTCGCAAAGAAGACATAAGATTATAAACATTAAACAATTGAATTTATTAAATGCATAATCAACAAACAAGTTATTTCAAACGACGACATTCACACCACATTCATACCAAATTAACAACAATAAATTAAGTTTTAATAAAGTAAATAAGAAAAATCATAGCGTAAAACAGACTGAAAAACCACCCAAAAATCTATCGTGTCTATTTCCCAATGTCTAATAATGAAATCAAGTCGTAGTTATTTATAACTTTGACTTGTAAAACTTAACACAAGCTTTACTGTATGTAACAGATTAGCTTGTTAATCTCCTAAACTCTTTATTAAAATGAGACCCAAGCCGTAGTTATTTATAACGTTGACTTGTTAAACCTAAAGCAAGCTTTACTGTATTAAACAGATTCAGCTTGTAAATACTACGGGCCATAAATACATAATCCAATAATCTTTCTTAAGTTTCAAGTAAAGTAAAAATTAAATTCCTAAGTTCTCTATTGGAAAACTCTATGAAAAATTCTAAGAAAAATTTACGTATCTAGACAAATTACTGGAATCTAAACAAAATAAAAATTGACTTTCGTTGAATTAATCAACTTTAGTCATCATAAAAGAGAAAGATAGCAAACGTATAACTTTTGTTACGTAGTTTGCATTAAAATAAAAATTAAATAAATGTAGAGTAAAATTGTAAAATAAAATAATCCTAGAAAAATTAATTACAGAAGAGAACTACTCAGTCATAGACTGTTGTAGTTAAAAACCATCGATCACGGACAATAGTATTTCACTATTTAATGTCCTTACGGTTTAATTCTATCCTAACTAAATAAATGAAAAATAAAATAAATTCCTAAATAAAATAAAAGATAGACAAAAATAAAAGTTAAAATAAAATCCTAACAAAAATCTAAGAGCTCCGTAAAACGGACCTACCAAATCAAAATAAGCAGAAGAGTGACTAAAATTTCTCAGCGTCTAACTTTTATATGACTCAAAGACAGAAAATGACTGAAAAAGACGGAAAATGCTGGAAAAAGACGGAATTATTAATTATGAAATTTCATTGGATTAATAACTAATGATCAATTATATCGAACAATCTGATTGGTCAATAGTAAAACATCACGACCTTTCACGTGAACAAGTGTTACCAAGCATTCTATACAAATGTAAAATCATTCTTTCTCACTTATTATCAATTAAAACAAAATATATTTCACAACAAATAATTTAAACAAAACATATTAAACTCAAAACAATATTAAGTTCATCTCAAAATACATTCATTCGTAAGATAGCGCCATTTATACTCAATAAATTTATCGACTATACAACCAATAGGAGAACAATTTATCGAATAGATTAACAAGTTTCTAAACCGGAAGTACATCGTATAGAAGAGTTCCAAAACTGTCAAACATGTGCCAAAAGAAGTTTAGACTATTTACAGGTATCAAATTAATTAAGTAACACTAAACAAACAACAATCACATACTTTTACACGCAGTTATAGTCTTGCCATATATACGTAAGTAATAATTTACAAATGGCTCACTTTATTAAACTCCTATCAAACTCTAACTCAGTTCGAATTATCTCTGTCATGTTTACATTACCAACATACTATGATACTACAATTTACTCTTGATTCCAAGTATTTAGAAATACAATTACATAACTTAAGTACAACTTTGCGAACAGCACATTCATAGTGAAACAAAATAAAACTGTGAATAAACAAGCTTCATCAACCCGCTCCAAATCACCATAAAGCATGAAAACATATTACAGTCATTGACTCTATTTGATAGAAAAATCAACCCGCTCCAAGCTCACACAATTACAGTAAAGTATTACAGTCATTGAATCAGCGTGAATAAACACTATATTGTGGACTAAATAATAAATGTTGTATATCCTATCTACATTACATAAAATTAAAAGGGGGGGGGGGTCACATACATTACAGTGCTATTTTCTCCTTAGTCAGATTCTGGTTTTCCATAAACACTGAGTTTGAAATGGACATTGCAGTAGAAAAGGCATCACCGCTAGAACTGATCAGATATGTAGCTTCGGGCATTTTGGGAGTCACTGTATTTGATACTTTAGGTGGAGCAAATTCTGTTTCTAGGAACTCTGTAAGTTTTCTGCTACCTTCAGATTTAGATTTGTTTTTTCTGAACTTTTCATATTCTGACCACAGTCGCCTAATAACCACTCTAATTGATGTCGGATTACAGTTATCAGAATGTGACACAATCCATTGGGCAGTTTCGGATACGCCATGTGCTCTTTTAAAGTTAATTACATCAGAACTTAAAATCCTGGGAGTAGTGCAGGACATCTTATTGTCAGCTTGTTGAATAACAATAGCGATGAGACAAATTTTCCACCAAGTTCTAAAAAATATTTACATTATCTTTAGGGATTTCAAAATATTTACCCGGCATTTTCCTTAGTAGAAATTCGATTGCATTATTCGAAGGATAGTCGAGTATTCAGATCATTTTTTATTAAATTTAAATCTCATCGATAGCGTATATTTATAAATCAAAAACCCTTTTCGTAAATCTATGTAAAAAAATGACATCAAATGCCTATACTAAATAATTTTTACTTTAAAATGTATCTTCTTCCATATTTATAGTTTTTACAACAACTATATTTACCAAGACCTCCACAGCATACCCCCCCCCCAAAAAAAAATTGTTTGGTGCACTTTAAACGACCAGTCTAAAGCGCCCTCTAACAATATATTTTTTTTTCAATACTCCAATTTTTTTTTTAAAAAGGATATTAATGTATTTTTTAAAAATATTTTTTATAATAAGATGTGTATGTAGTATTTACTTTATTTCTCTAATTAACAAAAATTACATTGGAATTTCAAAGTGATAAACGACTTTTATGTTCCTGCTCATATTCTTCATTAAATATTTTTAGGAATCCAAAAATACATTCAATGAACCACTGTTACTTTTTTTTGCAAGAAAGAAAAGGTGAAATAATTTTCATAATTTATAAATGGTGAGTTTTTTCCTTTTTGAAAAGTTCCACTTCCATGAGTACATTGTACCTTAATTTTTATTGGCATTATAGGCTACTTGAACTCTGAAATATTAAATATTTCATTTAACTGCGTATTTATTATTTATTTGAACATGTTTTAAATTTACCTGTTAACTCTCTTTTTTCAATAGTGCATAAGTCAGTGTAATTTTACTAATTCATATAATCAAACCACGTACCATTTTTTTTATCATCTTCCTTTTTGTTGAATTTATGATTTAATTTTTTTCTTTCTGTTTTAAAATATTTTTTATAAAATCATTAAAGCATTTTATTTTTTAAATTCCTATGTCAAAAAAAAAAAAAAAAAAAAAAAAAAAAAACTTCTGGTAATACACTCTATTATTGTATTTGCTTTATACAAAATCATTGAAGAGGCGACAATATCAGAAAGAATTTAATAAGGCATAATTTAATAATTAAAAAAATTCCCCATGCGCACCCCATATTCAAGCTATGATTTATTAAGATATCATGCAGATTAATTTGAAGAGAATTAAATTCTGAATCGATCTAATGTTGTTACACATATGCAACCTGTTCTAGAAAAGGGGAAAATTTTGTCTAAAAACTACTTACTTTATGCAGTCTTCTATCATGGTAATATTTGCATCTGTAATAAGTTATTTGGTATCATTTTGTTCTGTAACTTCTCCAGCGTCTGTTTTTATAAAAGAAAAGTCTCACGCACCTTTGTTGTCCTGGAAACAGCGGAATGAAAAAGCGCGACAATTACTACCTACTATATTTCAGGTGTAAGTTTTGCATTCAAACGCATTTTTCATTTGATGTAAATATAAGAGAGGTTAAGAAATATAATAAAATATATTAAACAAAGTTTAATAATTTTTTTCATATCTCTATTCTTGAAATAATCATTGAGAGCGGAAAAACAGTAAAATTTGGGGTTTGAAAAAGCATTGTTTTGGTAGGAGTCACATAGCGTTACGTAATGACGTGACTTGACTTGTGGATGCTAAAATTTGTAAACAAGGTGCCTTTACTATAGAGACAAGTATCCGTGATTTTGCACCTTTCTGGAAAATAATAAATGAGAGCAAGACTGTTTCAATTTCTTTCATAAATGTAAATGACTAGTTTATCTATCTACATTGACCGTATTTACGGCATTTTGAAACAGCCATGCGCTCATATTAAAAAGAATGGTTTGAGAATGGGGTTAAAGTCAATGAGAAATCGATGTGAATAACATACCCTTGCTATATTAATCAGATAAATACCCAATAACAGTGCATGGAAATAAAAATTGAAATAAACATGTACAATGTTTGATGGAAATTTTGAGGCAAAAATATGTTGAAATTTTTAAATATATATTTTGTAAATTATCGAGGGGCCAGATTTGGACTTTTAAACGATTCATTCTTTGCATGGCCATTGAACATTACTTTATTATTAATAGATAACTGGAAAAAATTGATTTTGACACAAAAAGGAGCATCATTAAAATGAATTTGGTTTATTTAAAATGAGATATAAATACCAAAAAAGGGAAATTTCTCTACTAATTCCTTGAGTTAAAAAGTTGTCTGGTGCATGCCCTTTTAACGGTCATGGGCTTTATTTAGGTACATGTACACACAATATACAAAATATCACTCTTAGTTGGTGAACAGTGAACAGTAAAACGTTTGCTGTGGCATCTTAATAATTCTGGAAATAATTTGAAAAACAACAAACTGTCAGAATTTTATGATAGACATTTATGATAAGCAATAGCTTTTTATTTATGCATTATAGATTTATTTGTAAGATAAGTCAATATATAGTTACCGAAGGAAGAAATGCTTCATAGATTATGTATTATTCCTCTGATGTTTGATTCACGGATGATTGGGAGTAAATATTTTATAGAGTTTGTTTTAGTTAAAATCTTCAGTATAGCGCGAAAAACCAATTAATATTACATGTAAAATAGAATTAAAGCAATAATGGAATGAAGGCATTAAATTGCACTGAATAAATAAGCTAAATTTTTAACTTTGTCCAGTCAAATATTCATAAAAGGGGCATCTGATTCAAAATACTAAAAGACAAATGTATTACTGATATTTATATATACATGCTGAAATCAAAACTCTCGAAATGGGAATGAACAAAATTGTCTGTTAAAGGACCTAATTTTGGGAATATAATGTTTTTGTTAATAGGTCACATGAGAGCATCTTGTTTATTTGAACAAAGGTTTTTTTTATTTTACAATATGGATTATTGTGAAAGCCAGAAAAATGTCATTATCTGAACTATTTATTTTTATTTCTTTTTTATCTTCATTATGTTAAGTAACAATTAATGAATACGATAAAGTAGAAATTAATTGTTGAAATAATACCGCGGGAATAAAAAAAAGGGGGGATTTTACTGTTTTATCTCATATGATGTTATATTCTTAATTTGGTTTGTCACACATATTATTATTATACCTCTACTGATTTTTTCCCTATATAAAATTAAGTGATTAGATCTTAACAATTCCCTAGAAATCGCTGTGAAACGACTTATCGCCGTGCGTTAGTTTTTTGAGCTAATCCCTCGGTCGAAAGCTAGTCATGCTAATTCGCGGTTATAGCATATCATTGTGACGTCATAATAGAGACGCAAAACAATGCTTTGTGACGTATTTCATATAACAAAACGCAACAAAATAAGACGTAAACAACAAACAAAATACACTGATTGCATTAGAATTAGGGAATCACTGGTATTTGCGACGAATAATGATTAGTTAACCTGTTAATGAATATTTGTTTTTGAAAGGTGATCTTTACAATCTAAATTTGTATCGGTATAATAAAACAGTTATAGTATATCATTGATGGAGTTAGCAAGATTCCAGTTTCCCAAGACTGGCGCGCTGCGCTTCGGGAAATAGTCCTGTTCTTGGAAAACTGGAATCTTGCTTACTCCTCCAATGATATAGTTTAACTGTATAATAACTTGATGTAAAGCAGATATCATTTTTTATGCAACTGTTTTCTATTCACTTGATAATAAAGTTTTTATTTGTACATATTGCAGGAATTAAACATGAGCTACTTCATAGATGTTATCTGCATATCTGAGGGAATATTGTTCCCTTTTGGCTTTTTTTCACAGATATCCAAAGCATAAATAGAATTCATGGTTCTCTGTCATGGTATATCAAACAATATATTAAACTGGATGTCAATAACACCATTTGCATTTCTATTTATTTGAATTAGGCATCATTTTACCTAAAGAAAGCCTATTTATCCAGATATATCCAGATATGACTGAAGAGAGGTGGGGTTAAAGAAAACAAAAGAAATTAAATAAAATGATGAAAGATACCAAGCCAAAAAAAATACACCTTAAGATATTTGAACAGATTTTTAGAAAGTTTATTAACTGAGTAGAACAGCTAAGGTTACAGCAAGGAGCTAGGCGGGGCCTAATTTATACGGGAAATATTTACTTTGACGTCACACAAAATGTAGGGTCTTTAAAATACCGCAAAATGAACTTATTTGCTATTTTAAACTGCGGGATAGCTCTAGACTACATGAAAACTTATTGTTACATGCATTATTGTCGTTTGTTAAATCCCACACAACAGAATTGAACGATTCGTCGATCGCAATGCACTTGTCAATGTGACGTCATCTCGCAAAAATGACGCAATTTTTACACATTTGAGGCTGATCAAGTCATAAATATTTTGTACAATGAAAAAATATCTTTTGTTCTCAAAAAAAAAATATCATTTACAATTATGAAAAAGACATTTAACTTGGATGCAATGTCAATTTTATTACTATTTATATACAGTCCGTATAAATCTCCAGACAAGTGATACTGTCGTTTGTCTCAATGCAGATTTATTAAAGAGGTACTGGAAGGACCCTTTTAAATCGATTTATTGCAAGTGCATACCCTCGATCATCTTGTCCATTTTTCACACATAAACTCAACTAGCATTAAGATATTTGAAAAGTGCTGCGATATTTTGCGCAAAAATTAATTATATCTATATATTATGTAGTTGACCCGCAAAATATTCAACCTGCCGTCTATAAAAAATATTTAAGCGATTAAATAGTGAAATATTGGAATTTAAAGATTACATTTAATCTGCAGGTATATTCGCTAAAATTTTTATAAATATATCAAATAAGATCTATTTTCTAAACAAACTACAGTTATGTAAGCTTTTTACGCAGGGGGGATAAGGAAACATACAAAATATTCTACCCTGACTAAATCAGTGCTACATTATGACGTCATAGTAGGCGAGATGACGTCAATTTTAAAACACAAGTTTTCGTAATATTGGTATTTAGAGATGTAATTTAACTCTAGAAAATGAATAGAAACTTGTAAACATTAACAAAAATAAAATGCCCTTATTTTGTAATGCTGTATTCTGTCATTTTGATTAAAATCTAACACCGATGACGTCATATGTGTACATCAAGTAACTTGGGAATTGATCATGCCGTGTAAAGAGAATTTGGCTATTACGGCATGTACAAAGATACGTAAAATTGAGTTTAACAGCAAATATTGTTAATATTTTGTGATATTCATATGGAGTTCAGTTAATAAAACAGGTATGCTAAGTTATTTTTATTTATTTTATTCTCTTTCAAAGACAGCCAGCTATATACGTATCCCGGTCGGCCTTTCCTCTGTCATTTGAGACAAAAAAATTGCAACAGAACAACAATAAGCTGTATATTGCAAAACTTAAGATTTGTACATATGGAAAGTTTGCCTCCTAAAATAGATGGAAAGTGCTGCTAGAATCCCGAGTTAAGCATGGTTTTATGAAAAATCAGGGTTCATATTTAAAAAAATCAAAACACCGGGTAAGGTTTCGTGCGAATGTGTGGAATAATTATTTTACTAAAGGGACAGTTGGATTCTAGCAGCACTTTTTAGACAAAACAGATGTTTTTCAACAATATTATTCACTCAAAGAAATTATCAAACTCCAGGGTATTGTTGTTCTGTTAGCTTTTTTTATTAAGGAAAATTTCGCTATTAATAGAAGTCACGTGATGCCGTGGTGGGGGTGCACGTCATTGCTTTAAACATTCTTTAATCTTTATGCATTAGATAATAATAGTTTACGTTAATCAGCGGTTTTGGTAAATTATAACACTTAATTTTCTTTAAAAAGTCTAAATTTCCCGAAAAATGACTTATATGCTTCCTTAACATACCCGCGTAAGCTTCATCCGTAGAAAATGTTTATACTCTCTTAGATTTCATTAATTTTTAAATATACGAAATACATTTTTAGTGAGAACATTCCTTCCTTTAGGTATTAAAAACATAGTTGCATGGCACCTGATCCCATCTCTGATGTTTCGGATGTCCATGATCATTCTGCTCCTATTATGTATTGTTTTATGGACTTTGGGATTGAATACTCTTCGTTATCTCCATATTCTTCTTTGAGAGAAAATGTTGAAAGTCCAGACTTTCCTCAAGACTTTTTTTTATATCTAACAATAAAGTTGATTTAATTTGAATGGGACCAAATCATTTTCTTCCGTATTTGTAATCGCAATAAAAAATTGCAATAAGTGAGACATTGTTCTCCTTTTGTCTTCTTCACAACTGTTATATAAAGATCCTATTGGAAGATCGATCAATTGATACTCTCTATACATCACTTAACATTCTCCAGACACACAAGAAATATTTCGTAAATATATCATGAATTTTTGCTAACATATGTACACTATGGGAGAAGCATTAAATGTAAACAGACTGTTACACATGAACTTTCCAAGGAAACTAGACAAATATAACACATAATGTCTTTTTTAATTGGATATTTCTATGAGTTTTAGATTAATATTTCATTTTGCTCAGGGAATCAAAACATTTCTGAAAAAGTGGTAATGGCCCTAACTTATGTTATTGTTTGCTTGTCTTGTGCTGAATTGCTTTTAGGAAGAAAGACTTGATAACACTTTAACACTTTTTTTCTGAAAAAAAGTTATTTTTGGAGTACTTTAATTTAATAGATTTCGTTAAATGCAATCGATGAAATCATCGATGAACAAGCATGTTCTGTATCTCTTTGATCACAATACCTTATTCTCTTCGGTGTGTGTGTGTGTTTTACATCCATGAAAGTGCAAAATATTTTTAGTCGCGAAATAAAACATTTGAGCGAATGCAAAAAACGGTTTTATTTCTATTGAAATTTTTTTTTTCCTTTTAATTCATCATGACAATTTTTCAAACAAATTAAGGGTCTGGTTTAAATATTAGATGGATGTGCTAAATGTTCAAATTTTGACATATTTTCCTAAGCAGAAAAAAATACAAAAGCATTGTGGTGTTTTAAGTGTATGTGCTTTAAACGTATCTGGATCTTTTCTGGATCTTTCGATACCAGAGGCACAAATAATATATTTTTAGTACTTTTGAACTACCAAAAATAGACATTGTATGAAAAAATATTAATATTGTTTTATAGCTAAAAATGCCGCTTTTTGTTTAGATATGAAACAGTAATTTCAACGCTCGTGAGAGTTATTCAAAATAGTTTAGTCTATAATACATGAAGGAATCATTTTAATGGTTTAATAAATTTACACCATTAGTTTATCATAAATTATGCAGAGACAGTTACAGAGTAGCTACGAATGAAACCTGGCCAGCTGTCCTTGATAAATGGTGTTTGTTTCATTTGAAACTAAATAATTTTAATGATGTTGACATTTTTATCTTTTAAATAATCACCATAGCTTCAAACTGGTCTATAAACATATCCAGACTTCTTCAAATCAACCGATGCTGTTTTTAAAATTTATGGGATAATCCCCATATATGCTGAATAAATCATCAGGTTTGGGATCACTTTTTAAAACTAAGTCAGTTTATTATGCATACAGTGATACATGACTGGGTAGCAAGAAAACAACACCAAGTAAATATTATAGGAGAAACAAAAACTGGTTTATTAGTTAATTGACCTTTCTCGTAAATTATTCATTTCTCGTATTTTTTAAAACTGCGCAGGGAATTAATAAAAAAAAATAATAATTTAGTTTTATGAATTATTTCATTGGTTTCAAAAGACTGATTCACTGTTAATTTCTTTCACAAACATAATCTTCTTTCATGTAGAAAGATCATTAATTCATCTGTAAAATTATTTTTTTTAAGTTCAAATCTAGTTCATCTTCGAGTTTGCTATCCGAAGTACAAGAGTGTGAAACGTGAAGATAAGTGCAATGTTGTCCTATACTCGGCATTTATGACCATGGAGCGACGCCATGCATCTTAATCGACTTCATTTCAATTTTTACCAGCGCCATGCCCTTTTTTCTAACCAAGAATTAGGAGGGATATGGAGATAAGGAATACAAAATACGAGCATAGTATGAAAAACATCAGTCAGCATTTGACTCAATGATAAATTGTATTTGCTGACAAGGTCGTTGTATCGACCATAGAACATACGAAACGATAACTTTAAACGAGATTGTTGATATTCTTGTTTCATCAACTTGCTTGGCAATAGTTTACCTCGTTTTAGAAATTAATTATACGTAGTATATTTTGCTGCAAAAGTAAGGGAAGTTGACGATACAATAATTACAGTCATGACGTGTCAATATATGTGGTATCTTTTATCTCAAGCTCTCCAGGAAATATCGTATCGACGTAAAAATGGAAATTACCATTGTTAATTTACAATATGTCGTCGATATACCTAAATGTCGACTTGAAGGCCACAGAAAATATTTTTTTCTTTTCACGCATATGAATTTCACAAATTTTGCTTCCTATGAGTATAGAAATAGGTCTGCTATTAACAGAGCGCAATTGGTACCCAAAGTAATTTAAAAAAGATTGTTGGAATACCCGGTCTCCTAAAACCACATAGCTATTGTCAATCAGAAACTCAAACATCTTTTAGATGTTAACTTCAGAGTACTTGTGTGTACAATCAAAATCTGTTTTAACAAAATAAGTTTGAAAATAACCAATGACAAAATAAGTAAATTTACGTGTTCCTTTGTTATTGAAAAAGCAGTGAGCAATGATATAAAAAAAAGTCCTGACTTTAATTTATCATGGGAAATACTTGCATATTTTCCAGCAGTTGACTTTGATAAAATCTAGTGATTTCAAATTGTCAAAAAGTTCTCTGGAATTTTTTAGTATCCACATCTGATTTACACCACTTCTTGAATATACTTTTGCACAGTACTCTTGAAGGTTTCCTTCACTACTGTCAATATCTTAGTGAGGAGTAACGAAAGAGGCTTGGTTGAACATTTACTTGAACCTGCAACGTATCTTTGTTTTAAAGGATTTTTATGAAGTTTCGGAATCCAATATATATATAGGGTAGATCAAAGTCATTTTGACTTCGTGGAATATTTAAAATATTTAAGACTGACATATGATTTCGAAGAATTTCTCCCTTAGAAAGGGAAGTATGAGTAAAAGTAGGATAACCACGTGTAGAATTAAAAGTTCTCTTCAAATACAGTTTATATAATGAGCCTTACAAACGAAGACAATGTTGTTACCTGCAATGTTACAGGGACGAGTATGTACTGATCAGTTAATATATCTAATTCTCTTTCTCACTTCTGGATTACTGAACACAGATGGGTCGCCTGCATGTCGCAGTTATTATAGCATCTACTCTAGAGTCGCGAAATTAGGAGTCAATCCTTACTTCGCGGGTCCGATTCCCTCTGTGGATCTTGGAGACCGGTCTTTTGGATGAGACTGTATAAATAAGCCCTGAGGTTTTGTGAGCACTTAGCTCACTAAGTGACATTTTATTACTTAACACATACTGTATGTGTCAGATCAAAAAGTACAGTAGAAGATGCACAATGAAACTATGTAACAAAAAATATGTATGTGAAAGCCTAATTCAATTTCATTTAGCAATGTGAGAGGAGTTCTGTATCAGAGTGGGGTTACTCAAAGCGTTACAGACAGACGGACATATTATCCCTACATTATCTCCTGATTTCACCGAGGGTAAAAACTAGTTATATAATATTACTACAAACTAGTTAAATAATATTACTACAAACTAGTTAAATAATATTACTACAAACTAGTTATATAATATTACTACATTTTTCAATCAGTAGGATGTCTCTACATAATCAAAAAAAAACAATGTTCACCTAGCCCCTTGAGCTCGATAAATCTTTTACTCTTTTAGATTCTGAATCATCGCATTGACTTTAAAAAAGCCTTCAGGAAGCAATAATTGTGTAAGAAGAAAGTACAGTTTAAATACAAAGAAAGCCTCATATTTTTCTAAAACATGTTAGTGATATAAGAAAACAAAATTCATTCTTTCTTAAATAATAGAAATTACATGCAGCAAGAATATACAAATCGTTTTTCTCATATGACCTCCTTAATGCTAATTGTGACGTCATTGACTTGGGCATTTTCCCGTATTTTCTTAAAAAGTTGCAGAAGACATCAATTTTCAGTGGAATTTTCTTCAAGAAAACATACTCTGCCACCGTCGCCCGGAAAGATTTTGAGATATGTGATTTTTCATAACAGTTTACATAATATATCCAAAAATTAAAACGTGGCGATGATAGAAGAGACTATTTTCTAAAAGAAAAAAAGCACAGAAATGAGTCATTTTGAGGCTTTTCTGCATTTAATTTAGAAATGCACCAAATTAATGTCGTCATACTACCAGAAAGGTCCTCATTCATGCCATATTCTTTCATTATTTGTCATAGTCATCTACTCGACAATTGTTAAAGCCAATATCATAACTTTTAAAGAACATTCAATTTTTAAGGCACGTTAAAGCTCAAACTGAACCTTCTTCATGAATGAGATCAAGATTACCAATTTATTCCCTATTTAGCCCAGGTGCGTATTTTGGCCTTAAGGTCCCTACGGGGTCATTTTTCGTCACTTGTGTTATGCAAAATTTTAGGGTGTTGATACTTTTCGACGTCAAATAATGACCGGGCGCAATTTTCGCCGTATAATAATGACTGGGAGTCATTTTTCGACGTCGAAAAATGACCTCTGGTTAATATTCTACAAGAGTCATTATTTGTCTTCACAAGGGCACCAAAGGGACTTGCGGAGACTTTAGCGAACATCTGTAACTGTTCCTATTACACCTAGCAATTGTTTATTTTAGATTCAACAAATCAATATTTTAGTGTATGACACATACAGAGTACGTAACCGTTAGCCAATCGTTTTCAGTAACTGATGTATAGTTTGAAATTTATATTTGGCGTTTTGTATGATACATTGCAAATTTCTAAAGGTAGCCCCCAACGCAGCCAGTAGCTTTAAGTACCAATTACGATATGGGCGCTATTTGTTCAATTGTGTTAGTTTTTGCCTTTTTTGCGGTGTGCCAGTCTACCGTTATTTCGAGGAAATACACCGCAAATCTGGAACTGAATGATAAGAAGTCAAATGAAGAATTTTTAGAAGAATACAACTCTACATCCGTTATAGAGTGTGGCGCTCGGTGTCAAAGGGAATGTAGTTTCTATGGGTTCAATCCTCAGATGAAGAAATGTCGGACCCACAAGAAGATATTTACGTCAGGGGTGTCGAATGAGGGAGGCTGGATATACTACTCACATGACTGTATGTAAAACTGTTATTTTCTTTGTTTTATTTGCCACAAAAAAGATAAACATCATAGAACTTTATTGCTCATCATAATTAATTACTTCTAAGTAGTAGCCATATTTCCAATTACTTCAATTTCGTTAATAAGAACATGCTTAACAAAATGAACATTGTATAGTTCACATCTTAGCTTTAATTACCAGAAAATCTTAGTCCTTCGTACTGGTATTATGTATCTTCTCACTTCTTGTATATACGTAATATGATTCTATTATTATTCATAATTTAATTCTAGTTGTAATACGACATTTGATTGGATAGAAGATTTTATCCACTTTGTACTTGCATAATTAGTTACGTCAAAAACGTATTACTCCGCTTGACGTTACTTTAAAAAAAAAATGCAAAATTTGAAACCTTTCTCTGGAGGAATAATTGTCTTGGTATCTACACTGAAATTAAATTATAAGGAATGAAGCTTATTTCAACTTATGTAATTCGATATATAACTTGGGTCAGTTTACGCTATTTTATAAACCGCTTTTTTATATAAATCGCTTCATTCCTTAATTACTCATAGTAGCTATTTTTCTGGATTGTAAGTTGGTTTTCTGCTTTAGTTATGCCCAGCGATTGTAAGGATCTTCAATCAGATGGATACAGGAATTCTGGGGTGTATGTCATCTATCCCCATGGGACCACTACGATTCCTGTCCCTGTATATTGTGACATGACGACACTGGGTGGAGGATGGACGGTATATATTTATTTTGATACTCTAAAGTGGTCTATAAGTATTTAAGCGATTGCAAATTTTCGCTTATTTTAGCGTTTTGTAAATAGCCGATTAGAATTTTCATCGCTAAAATAGTCCATTTTTTGTCATCATGTTCTTTCCAACGTGTTCAAGCTACTAATTTTCAATAGCTGTTTTTTCTGTAAGAAATTATTGGTATTCATTTTCCTTTACCCACGAAAAAAATTTTCAAACATCCCCTGACAATGAGAATCCACTGATGTTAGTAAAAATGTTACACAATATAGGGCAGCAAGAAATTTAAACATTGAGTATATTTTGTGCTCTTAGACATGTATAATGCACTTCAAGAAATATGCCAACTCGACAAGTCTGTGTGATTTGTACACAAATAATTCACACAAAACTTAAATAATATCGCTAAAGTGTCTACTAAATTAATATTCGCCAAAATTATAGGCATTTCTTTGAGAAAGCAAAACGGCAAAGAACTGCGAACTTCTCTCGCGTACTTCCAAGTCAATTTTCAAAAGTTACGATATTTAAATGATTTTTAATATATATAAACACACAAGTATATTTATTTAGATTTTCATCAAAAAAAAATCTTTTGGAAAAAAGAGAGGTAACCCTAAAAATTACTAGAAATAAACGGAAAACGGAATATATTTTTCTAAACATTTTCCTCCCATAAAGCAATTTTTACTGGTGATATGGACTGCCATTTCACAAATTCTGACCAATTCTCTAAACTTCTTAAGTTGTTTTGTGTGTTTCACGGGAGGCTGGGGGATATGTCAAAAGACAAAAAAAAAAGAAAGAAATGCTTTTCCCATCAATTTCCAAGTGCTTAACAACTAAAACACAGTATTTTACTAATAGATAAAGGATATCTATATTGTGTGATTTGATGTGGATTTTATCAAACGAGTTGAAATTGTATATATATTAGCGAGGCTTGCCGAGTTAATATACACCATTTCAACGAGTTATATAAAAACAACATTAAATCACACAATTATAGATGTTCTATTTATCTCATACGACTTCCGTTTTAACAAAACTTTTAGAACACCGCTGCGAAAGTACATGATTGATTGCTAATTCAAATTGATGACGCTTTATTTAAATACGTAGCACCGCTGATTTGATATGCCTCGAAAGAAAGTAGATCGTGTTCATTTTTGTTTTTTTTTTATTTTTCCTATCTGCGTCTTTGAAAACAATAGGTCTATGGTAGAATTGCTTGAGCTTTACATCAAAGGAACTTCTGACTTGAAGTTGTAAGGACCATGGATCGAGAAAACTAACTTTCTGTACGGTGGCAGTACAAAACTTGCTAGACAAGGCTACTTGTACGTTCCTTGTTGATCTATGGTATTCCCTTACTTATACAGCAATATATCTTCATCACCTGCATACAGAGTGCATATATCTCAGTTGATTCGATACGCAAGAGCATGCTCTACGTATGAACAATTTCTAAAACGAGGTTGATTATTGACAAGCAAGTTGATGAAACAAGAATATCTGAAGTCTCGTTTAAAGTCGTCATTTCGTAAGTTCTATGGTTGATACAATGATTTTGTCAGCATTCAGCAAATACAATGTATCATTGAGTCAAACGCTGACTGACGTTTTTCATACCAATTGTTAGTCCATTATTTATACACTGAATTGACGACGAATTTTCCCGTTATTTCACGATCATGACAATGAACACACGGCAGGTGTGACCGGTCGGCAGGGGATGCTCACTCCTCCATGGCACCTTATCCCACCTCTGATGTTTCGGAGGTCCGTGTTTGCTCTGCTCTAATTTTGAATTTTTTTTACCTCAATATCTCCATATCTTCCCTTAGTTACACCTAAATTACAAGATAGGCATACGTAGAAAGCATTGTTGAAGATGTTAAAGGCGTCTTATAACAACAACTTAACTGCTAGGCTTTACTTTTTCAGAAAACGATTAAAGGGAGGGGGTAAGATCTGTTTTCAAATACCCAATACAGTTTCCTTGATAAACTAAGACATTTCTCTGACATATACAAGTTTGTTTCTTGCTTTTAAGGATACTGTTATTCTTTATCATTCATTTTATACGAATGATAATTTTCACAAATAAAGTTTCAATAAATTAAAATTTAAAAGCGAGGGATCCTTTCAAAAACGGAATTGCTTTTAATAAAGTATTTACCCGTGAATAAAGCATACATTTATCTCATATGGGCAGTATCTGCCACACGTATGAGATAAATATGCTTACTTTTATATGCAGAAAATATAAGAAAAACATTAAGAAACAATAATTCATAATCAAGTCTATTTCAGAATATAATGATGCTTTATGGTTCGATGTCAATGGACCCCCCCCCCTTTATATGAAAAGCTGGAAGTAGGGATATTTCACTTTTAAGCACTGGTGTTGAAATAACTAATAAATCACAATTAAACTGCTCTTGGTATTAAACAAAAACTTCATATAGAAATTCAATCTTGAATTAAGTGACTGTCAAATGTATGCTGGTATCGCGAGTTACCGTGCATAGTTCTTTTACATCCGCCGAGAAAACCCGCCTTGTAGTTTATTTCAACTAGCGTAAATTAATCAATTCTTATGTGTGGTTTTGTTGTTCCAAAGAATATAAAACATACAAAAATTTCAGTTTATATCAAAACTTATTGATCATAAAATTCTTCAATACGTTGATTTTGTGTTGTTATACATGCTTATTATTAAAGGCAATCCAAAAACGTGTCAATGGTTCCCTGAGTTTTGACAGAGATTGGACAGCATATAAAAATGGTTTTGGTTCACCAGAACAAGATGTTTGGATTGATTAGTATACATCTTTTTTTAAAGGAACTTTCAGTCGCTTCAATAATGAACAATATGGTTTTTTAAGGCAGATAATATAAAATACATGGTTACTGTTTTGGAATATAAGCAATATCTGTCGAAATTATGACGCCATGGCGTAATCTTTGCAATACACCTGACTTCACAATACTTTTAGAACTCGGAATACATGCACAAGGCTTTATTATGAATTGACCAATTAAAGCTTTGGTTTAATAGGTTTATTAGGTCAACGCAAGGAGTATTTGCAGGATAAAGAAATGAAACCGTATCAAAGAAACATCTGATTGTAAGACAAGATGTTATGTTTTGACGATATTCACTTTTAGTGTTTAATTGTTATTCTAAATTAGAAAAAAAAATGAAAACAAGCGATCAAAATCACTTATCGGCAAGGTCCTAATGTAGCCACAATTAGCATCAATGTCTACACTAAGATATAATTTGATTTTCATTAAAGTATATTTCGTATTAATGAATTTCTGTTTTGCAAACAATTTTATTGTTGATTTTAAAATATTTCATTATGCAGGAAATGACTTTATACATCAATTAACAAAAGAAAACTCATCCCTTTATGTGTCCATCACTCTCGAGAATGGTACAACGCTTTATGAAATGTACGATAGATTTTCTGTCTCCAACGAAACAGGAAAATATCAACTCTTTCTTGCAGGACCTTCCACGGGGACCTTAGGTAAGGGTATGACATTTAATGTCTTAAAACTGGCCACAGATCACTTATATCAAATGTTCTGACAGATCCCTTATATCACATATTTTTAGTGTCTTTTGTTGATTATAAATTAGATGTTGTCTGCTTAGAAAAGTTAGAGATGAAGCATATTTTTGACATATTTTCAGCACATAGGTCAAACGGTTCTTTGAAATACTATTCAAAGATTATCAATTCACTGATTCTTTATTTTTTTTTCAAAATGACAATCATATTCTTCTGAAGAGTGAATTTTTGTTCTTGACCTAGAAAGCTCATCAGCTTATCTGATACAAGATAAGCTATGAAGAAGCAAAAGTAAATTATCCTATACTTTCACTTAAGATGACTGCCTTTCTGTTACTTGAGTGTTTTAAAGATGTTAAACTGTATATATTTCTGTATGGAAGAAAACCCTCTAAATTCCTGCAAGGAATAAATTGCTATAATTCTAAAGCACATTCATGAAAAGATATTCATCTGAAAAATTTCAAAATTTATATGTTCCTCGGCAGTACTTTGAATATTTTGAAAATATTTCGTTATGAAAGGAACTTTCTTAAAACCCCTTACTTATTCTCAATAAAAAAAAATATCAAGTCTTTTTATATGGGGTCTATCATACATATTTTTCCTCAATATTCTGTAAACTTTGCTTTCTCAATGTTAATAAGCATTTTTTACATTACAGGGGACATTAAATTAGTCATTGCCACGTTGTTGAAAATTTAAATTAACTTCTTTAAATACGTAGAAAATTATATACCGTAAAATTAAATTAAAAAGCTACATATAAGCCCTAACAAGCCGTTGCAGTTATGAAACTTTATCGTCCATGATAAATGTCATTTAATGCTTAAAAAAACAATTCATTATCTATGAGATACATCTATTTTACAGGTGACAGTATGTTAGACACTGGTTATCCAATTTACTACGATCTGTCTGGGATGGACTTCTCCACCCCAGACAGGGATAACGACGTGTATGATGATTATAACTGTGCTGCCAGTAATGGAGGGGGCTGGTGGTTTAACATCTGTCACCGGGCCTTCCTTAACGGTCGCTGGTCCCCGGGAGACTGGGTCGACCCGTGGTCTCCTACCGTAGAGTGGGGATGGTCAGTGAGGGGGACCTTGATGATGATAAAACGTCACTAGGTAAACACCAGTAAACCTTAATCACCAGTTTTTTTGTATTTCCGTAAAATATTCCAATGTTTTGAAGAATTTTTTTTTAGATATGCTACTCTTATATATATGTTACACATAAATTAATTCTTTTTTTAAAATTTATAATAGATAAAAGATCATCCATCATCAAGGCAAACCTGATTTCACTTAAAATTTATCGAGGGTTTCTTTTTTAAAATAATATTTTACATCAAGTTACAAAAGGAAAGGAAGGACGTTAAAACTATTCTTTAAAGCATTAAATTATTGTATTTTTTTCTTACTGAATGTATTAAGTACAAGATGTACTTTATATGTGTTGTAATAAATTTGAAATTAGAAAAATTTTATTCTTTTTCACTAACTTGGAAAAATGAAGATACCTGAACGGAATATTAAGATGTAGATAACTTTATTGGTAAATCTATTACAGTGGAACCTGTGTAAGCCGACACAAGATCAATGCTCTTTACTGTGTTTTCAGCAATTCACTTTCATTTCTAAAGATTTTAGGAAATTTATACAGAAAATTATTAGGTTTTTTATGTTCATGTTTTGCAGTATAAAACATCTAAAATTATGCTTCTAAAAATCATTGCCCCTATTTTTCCCTCCATGCAGTTTCTTGGCTTGATGAACATTTTTTATCCAGTAATCTGCTATACAGCTACTGCTTAAATAGATGTTATTGTTTTCTTTAATATCATTAAAAATAAGCTTAAGGGTTGACGACAGACGCACTGTTTTTTTTCTTCAAAAATCCAATTATACCATAAATATAGTTGAAGTTGAATTTAACGTGTTCGAGAAACTCAAAGGCTCGAACGTCTGAGAGATCTAACATTTTTATCAAGGGTATATTATGAGCGTAAAGTAAAAAAAAAACAATTTCTGAAGATCACTATATCATTTATTTTCTATAAAATACTTGATTCTGATTGGATTAAATTTTTTTTTTTGATAACTGCATCAATAGAATCTAGAGTTCGCTTGCTCTAAGCAGCCAGAACTACTTTGACAGTCTTTACATGTATATTTCCCGCTTCCAGATTACTTTTTGAAGGAATAATTAAATACTTTTACTATAATAATTTTTTTCCTGAATTTCGAAACCTGCATGTCCGTTACGTTCCTAACTCATTTTCTACTTTCGTTTTTTTTAAATTATCCCCGTTTGCTAAACAAATCAAATCGTCTGCATAAAAACAATACAGTTCTGGGAAAGAAGGAAAGAAATCGGCATACTTTTGTTAAATATTTAATTTTTAGATATCTGGTATGAACAATAGAACTCTGAAGAAATGTTTTTAGCTCACCTGAGCCGAAGGCTCAAGTGAGCTTTTCTGATCAAAATTTGTCCGTCATCTGTCGTCGTCGGTGTCGTAAACATTTCACATTTTCATCTTCTTCTTATAAACCACTGGTCCAATTTCAACGAAACAAATGATATTTTATGACTTCGAAATACATATTTACAATAATGTCAACTTTATTTGCATTTATAATAATGGCATGCTGTCTGCCTGTCGACCAGACAAAGTAGCATGCATATGAACAAATTTTCATTTATGACTACCAGGTGCACATTAAATTCATTGATAATTTAAATAAAATAATATTAAGGGGATGAAGGATCTTTAGCTGAAAAAATACCTGTCATTCATTTTTTTTTTCATATTTTGTATAGCTCTTATTTAATATGTCCCTCATACCTTAAAGCAGATATATCAATAGGTTTCTAGATTTATTTCTGAGATATTGAGTGACAAATACTATGCCCACAGTGTCTGAATGAAGTTTTGATTTTCCGTATTTCTGGCCCCATTACTCGGTCCATAATGGATTTTTTTTTCAGCATAGATAAAGGCCGGTACACACGGTAAGGCTTGCCTTACAAGACTAAAACCTTACGTTTTGCAAGTCGTACGGCTCTCCTGTCCACACGTTAAGGCAAGACTTATTATCAACAACATTTACATAAATTCCATGTGTTTTTGAACCATAAATAATGCGCATTATTAAACGGAATAAGAGAATACTAGCTAGGACTTTGAAATAGTTTTACCGACCAGTGCATCCACACTTCTTAAGCAGGAAGAGGAGGTTAACTGAAGTATTTGTAGATAATAACATTATTTTACTCGAAAATGCTTCGTGTTTTCTTCAATATACCAACGTGTATGATTTTATAAAAATAGATTGAACTTTGGGTAAATGGTTTTCATTGGTCAAGAATTAAATGTCAGCTAAGTCTTGTATTAGGAAATAGAGCAGTGTTCTATTCTAAAGTCAGACTTGTAAGGCTCCAAAAAACGTGAATTAAGGGTGTACACACGGTAAGGCTAGAACGTAAGTTTCATGACTTATAAGGCAAGCCTTACCGTGTGTACCGGCCTTAAAAAATATGTCAGCACACATGTGTCTTTTAAAATATTTCAGAGTGTGAATAGGGTTAAAAATTCGAAAGATTCTTTTGTTACATGTACACTGCATCTGGAGACGGAAAATTACGGTCTTTTTAAGACAACTTAAATGACAAAAAAATTAATTTTAAAAAAATCCTATCATTCAATATTTGAAAAAAAATGCCGAAATGCAAGTTCGTCATGTTATTGATTAACTGCAAAATATCGATTGGTGAAACTGAGCTCAATATTGCTCAGGGCATAGTTAAACAAGACATGAGCATGAGAAAAACGTGTCATGTTTTCATTTCTCGAGTACGGGAAAACCCTATTATGACGTCACACATTTGCAATATAAGCTAAGTAAGACATAACTACAAAATATTTCCGTCAACAACCATGTAAAAATATTTTTTGTGTTATTTAATTTATAAAATATCCCACAATGTACTGATCATGACCCGTTTTTAAGATATTTTACTACCCGTGTTTTACAGTGTATATAATCTTACTGTACTAAGATCCACTAAGACGTCAGCGACTCGTTGGACGCGCAGTGTAGGGAAACAGAAGAATGGATCAATCTATTCCGTAATTTGAAAATATTTGCAAGAAAGTTTGAATGTTTTTAGATATTTTCATTTAGGATTGTGAACGCAAACAAACAGTCATTTTTTTCTTCCAAATACTGTGGCTTCAATCTGGTTTTGTACATATTTTATCAGATATTATGACGTAATAAAACTGAGTCACGTGACCAAACATCCTTCGTCCCCTTAAAAGTTCATATCTTGTTTCGTACATTTATGATCCATTTTATATAAAAATGGTTGACAATATAGAATGCAATTGGTTTATATATCAAATTTACCAATAATGGCCCTAAATATTCATTTAAATTTTCATTTGATTCATATGCAAAATATGCTAATTCATCTTTTTTGTACATTCAGAATATTTATGAATATGCACAAAATATACTAGTATATTGTTACGAGAAAAAAATTGAACTATTTTCGTCTTATATTGTACTTGAGCCGAAATTTGTAAATAAGGTGCCTTTATTAAAGAGACAAGTATCCGTGAGTTTGCACCTTTTTGGAAAATAATAAATGAGCGCAAGACTGTTTCGATTTCTAATCCAACCTCTGATGTTTCGGAGGTCCGTTTTTGCTCTGTTCTTATTTTGTATATTGTTTAATGGACTTTGAGATTGAATACTGTTCGTTATCTCCATATCCTTCTTACATGAATGTAAATGACTAGTTTATCTCCCTACATTGACCGTATTTACGGCACCTTGAAACAGCCATGTGCTCATATAGAAAATTGGCTTGCAAAATGGAGGTGTGGCCTAAAGGCATTGAGAAATCGATGTAAACAACGTTCCAGTGCTATATTAATCAGATCAATACCTTATTACAGTGCATGGACATAAAAATTGAAAATGAAATTAATAAACTACAATGTTTGATGGAAAGTTTAAGGCAAAAATATGTTTTTTGTAAATTATCGCGGGGCCAGATTTGGACGTTAAAACGATCCATGCTTTGTATGGGCCATCGAACATACTTTATTCTTAATAGATAACTTGAAAAAAATGATTTTGACATAAAAAGTATCACCATTAAAATAAATTGATTTTTCGTTGAAAGAGATAAAAATACCAAGAAAGGAAATTTCTCTACAAATTCCTTGAGTTAAAAAGTAGTCTGATGATGTTCTTCTAAAAGTCATGAAATAATTTAGGTACATGTACACACATTATACAAACTATTACTCTGAGTTGGTGAACAGTAGAACATTTACTGTAGCATCTTAATAATTCTGAAAATCATTTGAAAAATAAACAAAAAAATGTCAGAATTTTATGACAGACATTTATGATAGGCAAAAGCTTTTTATCTATGCATAATAGATTTATTTGTAAGATAAATCAATATATAGTTACCGAGGGATAGAATGCTTCATAGGTTATGTATAATTCCTCTGATGTTTGAGTCACGGACGATTGGGAGTAAATATTTTATAGAGAATCTCTTCAGTATAGCGTGAGAAACAATTAATATTAAAAGTAGAATCATAGCCATATTGGAATGAACCCATTAAATTGCGCTGAATAAATTTGCTAAATTTTTAACTTTGTCCAGTCAGATACTCATTAAAGGGGCATCTGATTCAAAATATTAGAAGACAAAAATTATAACTGATATTTATATATACATGCTGAAATCAAAACTCTCGAAATGGGAATGAACAAAATTGTCTGTTAAAGGACCTAATTTTTGTAAATATTATGTTTTTGTTAATAGGTCAACTGAGAGCATCTTATTTATTTTAACAAAGGTTTATTTTATTTCACAATTTGGATTATTGTGAAAGCTAGAAGAATGTCATTAACTGAACTATTTATTTTTTATTTCTTTTTATCTTCATTATGTCAAATTACGATTAATGAATATAATAAAATGGAAATGAATCGTTTTAATAATGAAGGGGAATAAAAAAAATGTAGTTTACTTTTTTTTTTATCTCATATGATGCTATATTCTTAATTTGGTTTGTCACAAATATTAATAATTTGATGTAAAGGAGATCTCATTTTTTATGCTTATGTTTTCTATTCACTTGATAATAAGGTCTTAATTAGTACATATTGCAGAAATAAGATATGAGCTTTTCTGTAGATGTTATGTGCATTATTAGAGTGTGTATCAAACAATATATTATTCATAAACTGGATGTCAATAACACCATTCGCATGTCCATGTATTTGATTTAGGCATAATTTTACCTAAAGATAGCCTATTAATTTTGTTCCAGCTATGAATGAAGAGGGGGTGGTGTGAAAGAAAACAACAAAAATAAATTAAATGATGAAAGATGCCAAGCAAAAAAATAATACTTCTTAAGGTATTTGATCAATTTTTTAGAAAGTATATCAACTGCGCAGAACAGTTAAGGTTACAGTAAGTAGGCGGGACCTAATTTATACGTGAAATGTTTACTATGACGTCACACAAAATATAAGGTCTTCAAAAAACAAGAATAAAATGAAATTATTTGCTATTTTAAAATGCGGGATAGCTCTAGACTACATGAAAACTTATTGTTACATGTATTATTGTCGTTTGTTAAATCTCACACAACAAAATCGAACGATTCGTCGATCGCAATGCACTTGTCGATGTGACGTCATCTCGCAAAAATGATGCAATCTTTACACATTGAGAGGCTTATCAAGTCACGTTTTGTACAATGAAAAATATATTTTGTTCTCAAATAAAGTATTATTTACAAATATGAAAAAAGTCGTTAACTTGGATGCCATGTCTATTTTATTATTTCATTCATATACAGTCCGTATAAAGAGCTAAAGCCACGAACTATCAATATCTGCCTTTAATTTTAGACAAAATTTAAGTTTGAAATCACAATGCCTATCATATGTTATTTTGTAGAGCACATTGTCATGGTACACTACTTTAATTTTTTCTCACACAGGCTACCGTCTTGAGCACATGCACAGTAACAAATATACCAATGAAATTAAAAACTGCCTAAAACGCCGATTTTACGGTAGTTATTTCGAAAATTGAATGTGGCCACACTCAAGTATCCTTTCCAAACTTTGCATGCATGAAAATATAACATATATGCACCTTCATGCGAAATTTCTTAGAGGTACTAGCGTGTGGCCAATATGAATTTTACATTTAATGAATGTTGAGCTTTGTGAAAATGAAGCAAGATCCTCCATTTTAATAGTAATTATAAGTTCATCGTATGCGTAAATACCCTAAATTATTAGATTTATTCTTGATAATTATATAATCCCCAATTTGTCAATAATTTTGCTTTAGAATATCTAAATTTCCATTTAATATCTTTCATATAAAATTATAAGTTACGCTCTTTATTTTCATGCTTACGTACATGATACAATGATGACGTCATAATTTGACCGTAAGGTCTACTGAATCTTAGCAAAAAAAAAATTGAAGAAGTTTGTCAAAATAATTTTATAATTAAAAAAGAAGGTTGAGAATTGATTTGTGTCGAATTTCAAATTTGTTGCCAGCACTAGATGTTGAACGTAATACCTTGTTTCAAATCTTTTTTTTATTAACATGAAAAAAGCCTAATCTGAAGTTAATATCTTAAATACATGCAACTTTAAACGTATTCTAGGATACGTAAAAAAGTAAATAGTTTAATTTGTTTACACACTGATATTTCAATTGAAGAAATATATGGCATTTTTGAATATTATGCATTCAAGATTACAGTAAATGTTATTTAGCTAACATTGTTTTGAAACTCTAAGCTCCAAAGCTCTCTCTCTCTCCCTAGCTTTTCCCTTCTTTATTAGCCTTTTACGCTGCCTAAGAGCTTTTTCGTTGGACTTCTAATTTACAAGATCAACTTACATATTTGACGATGTCCTTTATGAAGTGTAGGAACCATTTCGTGAATACTAAACGTATTATTCAATTTTAAAGAGAGCTTATTTACGTTATTTTAACGAAAAAAAGGGAAAAAAATCTATTGATTTTCTAATAACTGTGAAATTGAATAACTCCGGATGATCTATCAGCACACATATACTTTATAGAAGTAACTACTATAGAAACTGGTCATATGTGTCCGAAATTCTGCAACACCTGAATGCATTTTGAAGTAAATATGGAGGTTACCCGATTAAATTAACAAGAGGTCCAAGGGCCTTGAATCGCTCTTCTGATAAATTGTACAATCTATCATTTCTATTAGAAGCCTTCAACTCTATTAGTATCATAAGACCCCAAATGCATCAGCTTACAATAAATACTTAAGGTACTTAAATATAGCCATAAAATGTCAAAAGTAAGTCATCGTGACCTACGTTTTAATCGACATTTTACAAAGACCCAAGATGCATCTACTGACATGCATTATATAATGAGCCTTAAAACAAATGTTGTTACCTGCTTTATCGGCAGGGACCAGTACGTACTGATCAGTAAATATATCTAATTCTTTTTTTCACTTATGGATTATTGAACACAGATGGGTGCAGTGTGGTGCAGTGGTTAGAGCGTCTGCTTTAGAGTCGCAAAGAAAGGAGTCAAACCTAATGTTACGGGCTCGAATCTCTCTGTGGGTCTTGGAGACTGGTCCTTCGGAAGAGACTGTATAAATCGAGGTCCCGTGTCGCAGTAGGTGCTGGCAAGAAAAAGATCCCTCCCTGCCAAATGGCTCTGAGTGCAGAGTATAGGACAACATTTGTTGCTCTCCACCGGCTAGCTATTCGAGTGAATAAATTCTTGAGAGGGACATTAAACAATATACAATCAATCAATTAATCAATGAACACAGAGTGATTGGTGCTTTTCATAATTTCATAATTAATAAATATACACAACAGTATAATTATTTCCTAAATGACCTGTTTATATGCTGTGATACTTAAGTTTATACAATGCAAACAGAGGAGTTAAATAAATTCTCGCTTGAACGCACACAGTCCTCTGGCCAGGTAATATGCCTCAGGCAAAGTATAGGAGTTTACTTAACGTAGAACCTACGTCGTTTGACATCATAACTAGTGAATGTGTTTAGTCTGTGCTAGATCCATCATGACGTCATAATTGATTCAATGTCACTTTTTCCCGTACTTTAGAGCTTCAATAAAAATTGTAGAAAATATATTCACAGAATTCAATTTAAGATTATGCCGATATAATCTATATTCTTTTTATTTTGTTATAATGCTTAATAAAATATTTTTCTTGAATTAGAGAAACCTGTAGGCACCTTTCAATTAATACATCTTGACCTTAATTAAGTTAATAAATCCAAGACTATCTTGTGTATTGAAATAACAATGTATACAAGTTATTGTAATAATGTAAATTGTATGTACATGTAACTATTTTGAAAGAATGCAAAAATCCTAAAAAATCTCCAGTTGCCAACTAAATAGTTGTAAAATATTGATGAAATGTGTCCAAGTCAAAGATGTTCGTGTTGTAGATCGTGTGATTTTGTGTACATTTGTGAAATCTATTCTTTTTCATAATTATTTGTTACTTATTCATATGCCCGGAGTTTCATTACGATTGATTAAAAATTTACAATTTTTTCTATAAAATATGATCTTTTAAAATTAAAACTACAATTTTTGATAAAATTTTTAATCTGAAAGTAACCCCAAACAGTCATTTAATAATTAAATCCCGTGTAAGTGCAAAAAGGTCAAGAATATTAGGATCGGTAAATAACCTATCTCTCATTAGTAAGAAGAGAAATGTATATATTTTAATCACTTTTTGTAATTATTTGGGTATGTTCTTTATCATATTAAAAATTGAAAACGTTGTGACAAAGACTTCTGAAAAAAATATTTACAATTGTAGGGTGGAAAATTGACTGAAAATAAATAGAGTTCATTTGCCTATAGTTTTTTAAAAGTGGACTTATCTTTATGTCAATTGGATAAAAAAGAATTAATTCTCGGGAAATATTGTTTGATACTGTTCAATTATTAAACAATTAAAACAACGATGCTTAAAGAGGTAAAGTTTTGATTTTTTGTCTTCTTTGCATGACAAGTACCCCTGAAAATGACTGAAATTGTGAAGTCATAAAATATAATTATCATTCCATGTTTAACCGCCTGCACTACATTTAATAGCAAGAAAACATGTCATGTGCTTTTGACTGATTGATAAGAGGGTGCTAATTTATCATTATGAAAAGTTTGGAAATATTTTGACAAAGACTTCTCCGACATAGGTTCTACCTTAAGAAACTGTCTTTCTATTGCATTGATTATGCAATGATAAGCCCCGGGGTTATGTAAGCACTGAGCTGACTAAGTGACATTTTATTCATTAACACTGTATGTGTCAGATCAAAGAGTACAGTAGAAGATGCACAATAAAACTGTGTAACAAAATTTCTGTACGTGAAAGACTCATTCAATTTAATTTAGCAGTAAGAGAGGAGTTCTGCATCAGAGAGGGGTTACTCAAAGCGTAACAGACAACAGACGGACATAATTATTCCTACATCATTTCCCGCTTTTAGACGGGGGTACAAAACTAGTTATATAATACTGTGATATTTTTCAGTCAGTAGGATGACTCTCCATAAGCGAAAAAAAAAAACAATGTCCACCTAGCCCTTTGAGCTCGATAAATCTTTTACTCTTTTACAGTCTGAATCATCGCATTGACCTCAAAGAAGCAATAATTGTGTAATTTAATGAGATCAAGATTACCAATTTATTCCCTATTTAGCCCAGGTGAGTATTTCGGCCTTAAGGTACCTTTATTTATTTTTATTGCCCCGTAAAGACTTTAACCTAAATCCACCAGGGAGTCATTATTCTACGAGGGTCATTTTTCGTCACTTGGGTTATGCAAATTTTTTGAGTGATGATACTTTTCAGCGTCGAAAAATGACCCCTGGTCAATTTTCTATAGGAGTCATTATTTGTCTTCACAAGGGCACCAAAAGGGACTTGCGGAGCCTTTGGCAAACATCCGTAACTGTTTCCATTATAATTAGCACTAGTTTATTTCAGATTCAACAAATCAATATTTTAATGTATGATACACACTGAGCTCGTAACCGTTAGCCAATCATCTTCAGTAACTGATATATAGTTTGATATTAGCCAGTCATCTTCAGTAACTGATATATAGTTTGATATTAGCCAGTCATCTTCAGTAACTGATATATAGTTTGATATTTATGTTTGGTGTTTGGTATACTACATTACAAAATATCAAAGTTACCCCCAACGCAGCCAGAAGCTTTAAGTACAAATTACGATATGGGCCCTCTTTGTTCAATTATTCTAGTTTTGGTCTTTGTTGCGGTGTGCGAGTCTACCATTATTTCGAGAAAATTCAAAGCACAACTGGAAATGAACGATACCAAATCAAACGAAGAACTTTTAGAAGAATACAACTCTACATCCGTTATAGAGTGTGGAGCGCGGTGTCAAAAGGAGTGTAGTTTCTATGGGTTTAATCCTCAGATGAGGAAATGTCGGACACACAAGAATATTTTCACGTCGGGAGTGTCTAATGAGGGTGGTTGGAGATATTACTCACATGACTGTATGTAAAACTGTTATTTTCTATGTTTTATTTGCCACAAAACAGATAAAGATCATGGAACTTTATTGTTCATCATAATTTACTAGATCTAAGTAATTGTCCTGTCTTATTATTTCTAATCATTTCAACTTTCGTAATAAGAACATGCTTAAGAAAATTTACATTGTATAGTTCACATCTTAGCTTTAATCAGCAGAAAACTTTAGTCCTTCGTACGGGTATTATGCTTCTTCTCTCTTCTTGTTAATTCGTAGTATGATTCCATCAATATTTCTTAATGATTTGATTTAATTGTAACACAGCATTTGATTGGATAGAAGATTTTATTCATTTTGTATAACATAACCTACCTACGGCATAATGAATTACGTAAAAAAAACATTACCCCGCTTGATGTTACTTTTAAAATATGCTAAATTTAAAGCCTTTTCTGGATGAAAAATTGTCTTGTTGTCTACACTGAAATTAAATTATAAGGGATAAAACTCATTTCAACTTCTCTTATACGATATAACGTAACTTGGGTCAGTTGACGCTTTTTTTTATATAAATCGCTTCATTCCTTAATTACTCATAGTAGCTATTTTTCTGGATTGTAAGTTGGTTTTCTGCTTTAGTTATGCCCAGCGATTGTAAGGATCTTCAATCAGATGGATACAGGAATTCTGGGGTGTATGTCATCTATCCCCATGGGGCCACTACGATTCCTGTCCCTGTATATTGTGACATGACGACACTGGGTGGAGGATGGACGGTATATAATTAACTTAATACTCTAAAGTACGCTATTTAAGAGGTTGCTTATTCTACCTTATTTAAGCGTTTTGTAAGTAGCCGGTTAGAATTTTGATCGCTAAAATAGTCCATATTTTGTCTTCATGTTCCTTTACAACGTGTTGAAGCTATAAATTAACAATATCTGTTTTTTCTGTAAAAAAATATTTAAATATTATTTTCATTTTCTTTTACCCATGAAGAAACTTTCGCAAAAACCTCACCTAAATTTGAGACTCCATTGCCAAGACACTCAAACATTGAGTATATGTTTTGTGCTTTTAGATATGTATAATGTAATTATAAGGATTGCACTTCAAGAAATGCCAAAAAAACCTTCAAAAATGTGAATTTACAGTACAATTCAGCCAATGAATGGCACATACATTTAAGTGACCTTTCAGTTGCCTTTCAGTTACATTTTAAGTACCTTTCAGCATCCATTCAGTGGACACATTTTTGTCAACTTTCAGTGACCTTTTCGTCAACTTTCAGTGACTTTTCGTCAACTTTCAGTGACCTTTCTCTCAACTTTCAGTGACCTTTTCGTCGTGTTTCAGTTACATTTCCGTCACCTTTCAGTGATATTTTAGACTCAATTTAGCGCTTTTTCACTAGCTCATTAATTTATAATAAGATATTTCTCCTTAACAATGAAGCAATATTTTGAATATTGATTTATTATTCAATCTTAATTGTGTCTTTTTTCTTATCGTAAATAAGTTCAGGTACCTTATAAATATGTGTAAATAATCATTATAATTTTATAAAATAAATGATAATAATTTAAAATTATTTTCTAATTAGATTTAGAAAACGAAAATTCTTCAAGTGATAAAAAATGATGATCCGATAGTCGAATCAAAATTTAAATTAATGCCGTATAACACATTCTAAAGTGCTTATACGCATATTTTTCATGGAAATATTTTAAATGATGAGACAGAATCTATATTACTAACACCTTCACAGGTATGTTAAGGCATCACATGGACCAGAATTCGGCGAATTAACACTTTTTTATAATTAGGTTACACTGTTAAATCGGAAAAGTCAAACATAATTTTTTTGTTATAATTATGCATTCTTTTGACTTCAATGGATCTTATACTACATGAAGCACTTCACCACGACGTCCCCACGTGACGTCTATAATTCGAAATTATGCCTTAATGAAAAAGTGAAAAGTTCAACACTACCCCGGGGATAATTGATTTCAATTTGTAATAATAATTATGTAAAAACATCTCTGTACCATGAAAAAGTGCTGCTAGAATCCTACTGTCCTATCACAGAAATAATTATTCAACACTTTCTGATGAATCCTTACCAAATTTTTTACATTTTGTTCATAACATTGAAAAAAAAATGCATTAATTCCCGTACACCATACGGTTCTAGCTGCACTTTCCAAAAAACAATAGAATAAGAACTTTAGATAGAAACAAAAATTAAGTTTCAAAGTGTGCGGCGTAGTGTTGAACTTTTGCATCTTATTTGTTACGAACGACAGAGAAAAGGCTGATCGGCAAGTAAACACCCTCCCTGCTTTAATTTTACGACGAAATTGTTGAAGTATATTACCATAACTTATTCATAAGCTTTATTCTCACATGAATCACACATGACATTCATTCTAAATGCTTTTAAACTCCGATTCCTTGTGTTTGTTTACATGAATTCTTGTTACGTTTCACTTTCACTCTGATTCTGCAGGATCAACAGTTATGACGTCACTGGTTCGGTATTTTACTCATGTGATAACTACAGAGACCCAGAAACGACAAAATTCTGTTTGTATAATGCCTCTGCAGATTTTGATTAATTTTTACGACCTCAAATAAATCTTAAATATCGATTATAAGAAATTGTCTTTCTCTAAACTTCACGTCATATAGCTTACTATGACGTCATATCATAGAGGCATGTAGAATATTTGGTTGAAGCCTTAACCTACCTGCGAAGAAGCCGATTATTCAATTGAAAGGTGCAACTGAATTGTAACTGAAAGGTCACTGAAATGTATGTGCCATTCAGTTGACTGAATCGTAATTGAATGATCACGGAAAGGTCACATGAAAAAAGTCTTTTTAGTGACCTTTCAGTTACTATTCAGTCGACTGAATGGTGGATTTTCATCCTGTGTACCCCAACACGACAAGTCTGTCTGATTTAACCACAAATAATTCACAAAACTAAACAAAATATTGCTTAAGTGTCCACTAAATTAATATACGCCAAAATTCTAGGCATACCTTTGAAAAAGCAAAACACCAAATAACTGCGGATGATCGTATTCTTCTCACGCGTAGAAAAAAGAGTTACGATATTGGAATGATTTTTAATATATATATACATATATAAATGTATTTATATGGATTTTCAAAAAAACATTTCTTATTTGGGAAAGGAAGGAGAGATAACTCTAAAATTTTGGTAAAGTTCGCACTTTTTTTTTTACTAGAAATCAATGGAAAACGGAATGTATTTTTCAAACACTTTCCTTCTATGAAACAACTTTTATTGGTAATATGGACTGCCATATCATAAATTCTTACCGAAGTTTTTTGTGTTGCATGGGAGGCTGGGGCATATGTCTTAAGACAGAAAAAAGAGAAAAATGCTTTTCAAGTGCTTAACAACTAAATATTGTATTTTACTAAAGAAGGATATGGAAATAACAAACAGTATTCAATCTCAACGTCCATTAAAAGATAAAGGATATTTATATTGTGTGATTTTATGTTGGCTTCATCCAACGAGTTGAAATTGTGTATATATTAGTGAGGCTTGCCGAGCGAATATACAGCATTCCAACGAGTTCAATCAACGAGTTTCAATAAAGCCAATACCAAGTTACTCAATTATTGATGTTATATTTATCTCATGAGACTTTCGTTTTAATAAAAGTAAATGAATGATGGCAAATTCCAATGGATGGCGTTTTATTTGACGACATAACACCACTGATTTGATATGCCTCAAAAGAAAGTAGATCGTGTTCATTTTTTCTAAATTTTCCTATCTGCGTCTTTGAAAACGTTAGGCCTATGGTACAGTTGCTGGAACTTTACATCAAACGAACTTTTGACTTCAAGTCGTAAGGACCATGGATGGAGAGAACTAACCTTTAGTGCGGTGGCAGTACAAAACGTGCTAGATAACGTCGCGGGTTCGAATCCCACTGTGGGACGGGGAGGCCGGTGCTTCGGATGAGACCGTGTAAACCGAGGCCCAGTGTCGCAGTAGGTGCTGGCCTGAAAAAGATCCCTCACTGCTCAAAGGCCCTGAGTGCCGAACATAGGACAAAATTTGTAGCCCTCCACCGGCAAGTGGTGGCGTCTCCATATGAGTGAAAAATTCTCGAGAGGGACGTTAAACAATATACAATCAATCAATCAATCAAAACGTGCTAGACAAGACTACTTGTACCTTCATCACCTGCATGCAGAGTGCATTTATCTCAATTAATTCGATACGCAAGAGCATGCACTACGTACGAAAAATTCTATAACGAGGTAAATTATTGACATGCAAGTTATTGAAACAAGAATATCAGTAGTCTCGTTTAAAGGTGTCATTTCGTAACTTGAAACAAGAATATCAGCAGTGTCGTTTAAAGGTGTCATTTTGTAAGTTCTATGGTCGATACAATGACCTTGTCAGCAAATACAATTCATCATTGAGACAAATGCTGACTGACGTTTTTCATATCAATTGTTAGATCATTATTTATACACTGAATTGACAACGGATTTTTCCGTTATTTCACGATCATGATATTGAGCACACAGTAGGTGTGACCGGTCGGCAGGTAATGCTCACTTCTCCATGGCACCCGATCCCACCTCTGATGTTTGGGGGAACCGTGTTTGCTCTGCTCTTGTTTTGTATTGTTTTATGGACCTTGAGTTTGAATACTTTTTGCTATCTGCAATTTCTTTTTAAATTAGACTTAAATTACTAGGTACAGATAGTCATACGTAGTATACTATAAGAAGCATTGTTTAAGATGTTAAAGGCTTCTTATAACAACAACTTAACTGCTAGGCTTCACTTTACCCGAAAACGATGAAAGGGGGGAAAACATCTGTTTTCAATTACCCAATACAGATTCCTTGATAAAATAAGACATTTCTTTGACATATGCAAGTCTGTTACTTACTTTTAACGATATTATTAATCTTTATCGTTCATTTTATAAGGATAATAATTTTCACAAATAAAAGTTTCAATAAATTAAAATCTTAAAGCGGGGGATCGTGTTAAAAGTCGGAATTGCTTTTGATAAAGCATAAATTCCATAAATAAAGCATATGTTTATCTTATGAGCAGTATCTCCCACACGATTGAGATAAATATGCTTACTTTTATATGCATAAAATTTAAAAGACGAACACTAATTCATATTCAAGTTTATTTCAGATATAATGATTCTTTTTGGTAAAATTTCAGTGGAAACCAACCCACTCACTCCCTTATATTTAGAGCCGGAAATAGGGATATTTCACAATTTAGCACTGGTGTTGAAATAACTAATGAATTCTTGTTAAAAAAGTTCTTGGTTTTAAACAAAAACTTTATAGTGAAATTGTCATCAATCTTGAATTATATGACTTTCAAATGTATGCTGGTATCTCGAGTTAGCCTGCGTAGTTTTTTTTACATCCGCCGAGAAAACCCGCATTGCAGTTTATTTCAATGAGCGTATTGTACATGTTGTTTTGTTGTTCCAAAGAATATAAAACATAAAAAAGTTTCAGTTTGTATCAAAACTTTATGATCATAAAATTATTCAATACAATGATTTTTTGTGGCTATGTATGCTAACTTTTAAAGGTAATCCAGAAACGTGTTAATGGATCCCTGAGTTTTGACAAAGATTGGACAGCATATAAAAATGGTTTTGGTTCGCCAGAACAAGATGTTTGGATTGGTTAGTTCTTTATTTTAAAGGAAAATTCATAATTCGCTTCAATATTGAACAATATTGTTATGGGGTTGGGGGGGGGGGGGGGGGCAGATGACTTCACAATGCTTTTAGAACATCGGAATACGTGCACGAGGCTAAATTATGGCATTGACCAAATAAAGCTTAAAAAAGTTACATTTATTAGGTCAATGCAAGGGGTTAATCTAAATTTGAAAATAATGAAAACAAGAGAAAGAAATCACTTATCGGCATGGTCTTAATGAAGCCACAATTAGCATTTATATCTACAACTAAGATGATAATTTGATTTTCATTTAAGTATATTTCGTATTAATTAATTTTTGTTTTGAAAACAATTTTATTGTTGATTTTAAAATATTGCTTTATGCAGGAAATGACGTTATGCATCAATTAACAAAAGAAACCTCATCCCTTTATGTTTCCATCACTCTCGAGAATGGTACAACGCTATATGAAATGTACGATAGATTCTCTGTCTCCAACGAAACAGAGAAATATCAACTCTTTCTTGCAGGACCTGCCACGGGGACCCTAGGTAAGTGAATGCATTTAAGGGCAAACAAGACGTTCCTTAATAATATAGAAATTTTATAAGATTTTACCATTGAAATATTACTACTAAAACTTGTTTATACACTGAAACACTAATTGTAATCTGACAACCAAGCTACTTGTCTTGTCATACCACGAAAACAACGAAAATTAAACCCCCACGAAAATTTGTGATTCTACAGTATATGATAAACGTGATGACCTTCACTTTTCTATCGTCAACTTCCCTTACTTATGCATCAATATACCTTCATCATCTGCGTACGGAATATATATATCTCAGCTGATTCAATACGCAAGAGCATGCTCTACGTATGATCAATTTCCAAAACGAGGTAAATTATTGACAAGGAAGTTAACGAATCAAGAATATAAGCAATCTCGTTTAAAGTAATAATTTTGTAAGTTCCTTGGTCGAAACAATAACCTTGTCAGAAAATACAGTTTATCCTTTAGTCAAATGCTGACTGACGTTTCTCATACCAATTGTTAGTCCATTATTTTATACACTGAATTGACGACGGATTTTTCCCGTTATTTCCTGATCATGACAAGGAGCACACGGCGGGTGTGACCGGTCGGCAGAGGATGCTCACTTCTCCATGGCACCTGATCCCACCTCTGATGTTTGGGGGAACCGTGTTTGCTCTGCTCTTGTTTTGTATTGTTTTATGGACTTAGAGATTTAATACTGTTTGTTATATCCATGTCCTTCTTAATCACAAAAATGACCTTACCAGGCATTTCTTCAAGATACCAGGGGTAGTTTTTCTTATTTAATCCTTTTAATTTTCCAGTTTCAAATGTTTAAGGTAGGTCACTCCTGAAATTTGGTATATCAAGGATTTTTTGAGAGGTATATTTTGGATAAGTACTCATAAAGTGTAACTCAAAATCGCAAAGAAAATAGAGGGTCAGTGTGCATCCTACTGATCTACGGTACATTTAAGTTGACCTTTTTGCACTTAAATTACATCTCTTTGGTTAATTACTCTAACCCTTATTATATTGATTAGATGTAAGCATGGTAATAAATATAATCTTATTTTACGTAAAATAGTTTGAATAATATTTATCATTAAACAAATCGTGCAATTTATTGCGCGCAAATTATTGTGTGACCTTTTTGCACTAAAAAAATAGCATATTTGGGGGTAATAAAAACTTAAATAGGCAATGAAAAATTTTCTTATATCAAACTTTTTACGACTTGAATGCTCATCAGTCACAAGTATCAAGAAAATTAAAATAATGAAAGAAAAAGATGGGGTTTGTGATGTTATTTTTGAAATATTTGTCAAAATATGTGATTTTCAGTCAAAAAATGGTGTAAATTTGACCTTGACTTCTTTAATACATTTTCATTTTTTGGAAAAGTTTGTTGAGGGAAGGTGTAAAACTTCGTCTAAAAATAGAAATTAAGACCTATATTAAATATTTTTAGCAATATCAAAACGGAAAATATTCTCCGATTAAAAGTATGTGAGGCTAGATTTCCATTACATTAAATTTTATAAATGTGCAGATTTGCAGAATTTTATGCTAAATATCCTTCCACCAAAAGGAATAGTCCCCAAACCAAAAAAAATAATGATAATATTCTTTCTCCCTCCCATCACACCACACTCAAAATAGAAATGAAATTAAACAGAAGTAAGTTTAACAAATATCTGATACAATATAAATAACTTTGAATCAAGAGTCTTTTTGTTCAATTCACGTATCAGATATTAAGATTAACATTTAGCTGTTCTTTATTAGAAATTAGAAACAAAGTTCACTTTAATAAAGAAACTGTATGATAGGTTTTGGAATTTCTTTTCTCAAATTCTATTTAGAAACACAATTCACTGAAATTCACTATTCACGACACTAGTCACGCTGAAGTACTCCCGCCACCACGTGCTGATCTGCCCCTATAAACACACATGCGGATAATCGCCTATAGATGATTCACCACGTTAGTTGGAGGCCCGGACTCGCTGGTCTCACCCTCCGGCTTGGAAAGAACGTATTGGGTCCTTAAAACCATACAGCATCAGCACCAGCATGACCATCCATGCTGGATAGGTAGCCGTCGAGGAATTACACCAAACACTCCTCACTCCTTCTACACTATACGCACTGAAAATATCACACGTTTAACTAACCCTAAAATAACTTTACACAAAAAGCAAGCAAAAGAACATACTTACAACAGTGAAAATTGACCAACAAAACAAACACGCTTACCGACTAGTGAGATACGCAGCACAGTTAAGGTTACGAACGGAAATATTGGCGATTTTTTTAAGATAAAAAAATACATACTTTATTAGGATGGGCGATTCTTTTTAGGAATTCACTGATATCAAAAATGTAATGTGGTTTAAATCTACATGTTGGGGACATTTAGATTTTTTATTTAGACTTGTCATGTGATGTTGACATCACATGACTTTGGCAATTATACTTGCAGTTTAGAGGTCATCTATAAATTTCAATATTGCAAGGGCATAACCAAGTTAAAAATTTTAGTTTATTTTATAATCCTTTTCAACACTATATGTAGTTTGTAAAAAGTGCTGCGAACCTATATAGATTACCTTTTTTAATTGGTAGAATTTAATTTGTTGGACGGCAGGTTGAATATTTTGCTGGTCAACTACATTAAATATAGCTATAATTAATTTATTTGCAAGATTTCAAGAGGTTCGCAGCACTTTTCAAATATTTTAATGCTTCTTGAGTTTATGTGTAAAATTTTGACAAGATACATTGAGGGTATGCCCTTGCAATAAATAGATTTATTAGGTACTTCCATTGCTTATTTAATGAATCTGCATACAAACACACGACAGTATCGCTTGTCTGGGGAATGCACGTACAGTTTATAAATAAAATACTAAAATAGACATCGCATCCAAGTTAACGGCTTTTTATTTTACTGCAAATAATATTTTATTTGAGAAAAAAAGACATTTTTTATTTTACAAAATGTGACTTGATCAGCCTCTCACTGTGTACAAACTGCGTCATTTTTCCGAGATGACGTTACATTGACAAGTGCATTGCGATCGATGCATCGTTTATATACTGTTGTGTGGGATTTAACAAACGACAAAACTGCATTTTATAGTAAGTTTGTATGTAGTATACAGCTATCCAGCTGTTTGAAATAGTAAATAATTTAGTTTTGTGGTATTTTGAAGACCTTATGTTATGTGTGACGTCATAGTAAACATTTCCCGTACAAATTAGGCCCTGCCTTCTTACTGTAACCTTAACTGTGCTGCGTAGGGAAAACAGAAAATATGCCAGTCCAAACAACCCTTCCTTATTCTAATGGCTACCAGTTTAACAGTCCCTATAAATTGTAGAATTCACCACACCCTGAGAATGTAAAGGACAAGTACAATATTGCATCCGCCTGATCTGACCACTCTGGCCTAACCGGTAACTTTTATACTCACGCCTCATGCTAAAAATAACTTACACACTACATCAGTCTATTTAAAACCACTAGTCTTTTTCCTACGTTCTTCAGTATTTTTGACAATGAGGAAGGATATGGAGATAACGAACAGTATTCAATCTCAAAGTCCATAAAACAATACAAAATAAGACCAGAACAAACATGGACCCCCGAAACATCAGAGGTGGGATCAGGTGCCATGGAGGAGTGAGAATCCCCCGCCGACAATAAGATTAATCTGGTTTATTTACATTTCACGCGTAGATTTCTAACAAACTGTGAAACAACCTACTACATACAATACACAAAAACACGGTATGTGGGTTAAAAGCTTAAATTATGCGTTTTATTTTGATGTCACAATTGACGAACAATCCGGAAACGCTATGTCATAAGGGAAAGTCAACATTCATGCTTACATTGAACAAAAAATTTTGGCAATGTCAATTCCATGATATATAACTTGATCTTAAGATAAAACAGGGGTTTTGAAATCAATATCAAAGTTGCAGTGAAGACAAATAAATTGATTGATTGATTGATTGATTGTATACTGTTTTACGTCCCTCTCCAGAATATTTCACTGATATGGAGACCTCACCATTGCCGGTGAAGGGCTGCAAATTTAGGCCTTTGCTCGGCACTCAGGGCCTTTGAGAAGGGAGCGATCTTTATCGTGCCACACCCGCTGTGACAAGGGCCTCGGTTTATACGGTCTCATCCGAAGGACAGCCCCATTTAGTCGCCTTTTACGACAAGCAAGGGGGTACTGAGGACCTATTCTAACCCGGATCCCCGCGGGGTAAAAATGTCAAATGAATTGAAAAGATAAATTTAAGCCCTAACAAGCCGTTGCAGTCATGAAACTTTATTATCGATGATAAATACCATTTAATGCTTAAATAAAACAGTTCATTCTGTATGAGATACATGTATTTTACATCTATAGGTGACAGTATGTTAGACACTGGTTATCCAATCTACTACGATCTGTCTGGGATGGACTTCTCCACTTCAGACAGAGATAACGACGTGTATGGTGATCATAACTGTGCTGCCAGTAATGGAGGAGGCTGGTGGTTTAATATCTGTCACCGGGCCTTCCTTAACGGTCGCTGGTCCCCGGGACACTGGATTGACCCGTGGTCTCCTACCGTTGAGTGGGGGATGTATGTGAGGGGGACCTTGATGATGATAAAACGTCACTAGGTAAACACCAATAAATCTTTATAACAAGTTTTCTCGTACCGGTATTTCCGTAAAAATTTCTAATGGTTTGAATATTCTTTTTTTTTTGAAAAAAATATGCTATTTCTGTACCTTGGGACATTTCACTTTTCAACATGGCAGCCAGTGTAGCAGTAGTGCTCTTGAGTCTTGTTTAGTATTTATTTATTTTTTTTATGTTTAACAGATAAAACACCATCCACCATCAAGACAAACCCGATTTCAATTAATATTTATCGAGGGTTTCTTTTTTAAAATATTTTTTTACATCAAGTGACAAAATATGTAAATCAATATGTTTTCGGTAAAGGAAGGATGTTGAACTATTCTTTAAAGCAATATGTAAATTGTTGTATTTTTTCCTACTGAATGTATTTAGTTAAAGATGTACTTCATATGTGTTGTAATAAATATAAAATTAGAAACATTTCGTTCATTTTTACTAACAATGAAAAATGAAGATATCTGGACGGATAATTTGGATATAGTAAACTTTATTGTTGAATCTATTCGATGGAACCTGTGTTATCCGACACATGAGCAATACGCTTTACTGTGTTTTACACCATTCACTTTCATTTCTTAAGATTTTAAAATATTAAAAGAGAAAATTATTAGGTATATTTCATGTTAATGTTATGCATTATACAACGTCTAAGAATATGCTCCTAAAAAAACCTATTTTTCCCCCCATGCAGTATTTAGACTGGATGACTATTTTTTCCTTCATTTATCTGCTATACAGAACCGCTTAAATAGATGTTATTATATTTCTTTAATATCATAAAAAATAAACATAATTGTTGACGTCAGACTGAATATTTTTTTCTCCCAAAACCATTTATACCATGAATTTATCTTAAAAATTTTGACTTTAACGTGTTACAAGAAACGCAGAGATGCAAGGCTCGAACGTTTGATAGGTCTAACATTTTTATCAATAGTATATTATGATCTTAAAGTAAAAAAAACATATTCTGAAGATCACTATCTTTTATTGCTACAGATTAGCATTTGAAAAATAATAAATGGATGCACAAGATCTGTCATTGTAGACTTATCGATCATATGATTTTTTTTTATCTTTTTTTATTTCAAAACACCATAACACAGAACGGGGGTAAACGGTTACAATGTGTAATATGTATTTTATTCTAACGTCACAAACGTTCAAAGTCAAGCAAGAGCAATGTCATAAGCGAAAACCCAAAAATATTGATTGTTATTTACGTCAGAGATAATTGAAGTATTTAAAAAAGTAATTCAAATTTGCCAAACAGCTAAAGAAGTTAGAAAAAGTAAAGAAATAAACACTGATTCATTTTAAAAAAAAAAATATGTTTTCTTATATCTGCAACTGTCTTTGCTCATAAAATTTAGCTATCTAGCATTTATCAATACGTTTGCAAATACCTGTGTAATCATGAGACTACATCTTTCAAAAACAAAAATCAATGTTTACTGTATACAGAGTTATTTTCACCCTTACGCATCTGAAAACAAGTTGGCCCCGTTTTAAATTCACCCAAAAATATTTTTGTAAAAGATATTATACAGTTTACTTAGCATTCGTCCCGTTTTAAATTCGCCCACGCCAGACTAGGGCGAAAAGGGCGAAAATTAAACGGGGGCAAAAATTTCCCTGTATACAGTATGTTTTGACACAATAAAACATCGATATGTGTGTTAAGACAAGTCTTTCTTTATTATGCAATGTGTAGATTATAGTTTATGTACATCCAAAAATTTTAAATTTTTGGTTTGATTAAAGGCTACAACAGTTCAATTATTATGAAGAAAGTTAGTGATTTTCAAAAGTAGAATAAAACGGACAAAGTCAAGGAGTCAATATTAATGATACCCAAAAGAAAATTACAAAGAATACAAAGGTGAAATATAAGAGTCACAGGTTCAACTATTCAAAAGTTCTGACCAAAGTTGTTTTTTTTTCAGAAGAAGGTACAAATTTGGGGTATAAGTAAAAGGATAAAAATATTGGCATTCAAGGGAAGGTCTTACCACAAAAAATAATAAATCGGTAAAATACTAAATCCCAAGCACTAACCATTCAGGAGGTTTGATTAAGGTAATTTTTTTAAGAGCAGATAAAATCCTTAAGTTCAAGGTCAAAGGTCATTACTTCTGGTACGCAAGAGAAGGTCGTGTCAAAACATGAGGAGTAGATATCACTTGACTTAACCGTTCGATATTTATGGCTAAGATTAAATGTTGAAAACTTATTCAAAAGTGAATTAAACTAAAAAAGCGAAATCAGAATGTCAAAAATACTTATACCCCAAAAAAGAGTTTTGCAAATGGAATACACCAGTGAAATATGTAAGCCATAAGTCATATGACCAAGGTTTAGATTTGGGAACATTTTCCAAAAGTGTGTCAAATTCCAAAATGATGGTCAAGATGTAAACAAAAAACATTTAAACCCTAGGAAAAGTACTGTCATATTATATAAACCTGTGAAATATGAAATCCATACCTGAAACCAATCAAACGTTATGGTCAGGGCTATTTTTTAACACTGAAAGCTATACTGACAGACAAACGGACAGAGGGATCGACCGTCAGAGAAAAAAATATATATTCGTCTGATTTAAGGATAACCGGTACTTTTTAAAAACAATTTGTTCCAAATATCATTTTATACGTATGGTGAGAAGAGATCTGAGTGTAAGTTCATATGCAGATATACCGAGACGCCACAATTCAATGTACAACCTGTCTCCATGTAAACGCTATCCATAGTTTATTTGAAAGCATGAGAATAAATCTTGATTTCTTCCGTGGAGACGAATATACTGCATATATAAACTTGAGACGACTACTTTTAATTATTCAGAACTTTTAATACATCGTACTTAATGAAATTTTAAAAGAAAATAATGAATGCAAATGATTATTTTTATTGAATGAAAATGAATCATTATCATTATGTATCAGAATACTCTTAAACACAGTAAAATAATAAAAAAAAAACGCAAAACCTTTGAACACTCTTCTGGTTCGAAATAAAACGGCAAATCCTCACAAATAAAGGAGAATTTTATTCCGACTTCTCCTGTATAGTAGTTCAGTAGTTCCTCTCAGTCACTTAGCGCCACCTACCGTTATTATGATAAGTCAAAAGGAGGTCAAAGATTGGGTCAACTACTGTCTCACTGTCTTTGTTGGGATTCAAATTCTGATACGTCACTGGTGTCCAAATTTCAAAAAAATAGTTTTTCATGGTCGTCAAATACCACTGCATTGGCACGGAACGTAAATGAACAGCTGAGGTCAAGTTCTGCAGAAAAGGACAAAAAAATTATATCATTCTCAGAAATTTATATCTTTGTCATATCTTACTTGTATGATTAAGGATTAATACCATTTTATCTAAAATGACTTGTTGCTTTACATCCTGTATGCAGTAAAAATTGATAAAATTTGATCTTGTTTATACAAATGAAACAGACATTCAAAGGGAATACATTTTTTTTCCATCGTAGCATATGTAAAAATAGAACATTTTATGACGAGCATAAGCAAACCTTGGCAAAACAAAAATTCAATTTAAAGAATGAAAAAAAATAGGTACTGTTAGGTGGTGTTGATTCCCAAAAATTGTATTTTTTGGATCAAATTAGAAATTCACATTTTTGATACATTGCAAAAATATATTTTCCGGGTTTTTCATCTAAAAATTTCAGTTCAGATCTGTACAACGCAAAAAATGTCTCACTATCAATGAAAGGTTTTTAAACATAAATTACAAATTTTTATGAAAAAATATCTATCTTTAATCAAATGCAAGGAAGAGAAATTTGACTAGACCATTTTTGCCATTGCGTTCATGTGATAAAAATAAAGCATGCTATCTATAAATTCCTGAATTATATACACAGGTATATAGTATTTACGCCTCAAGAAGGATATGGTGAAACGAACAGTGTTCACAATCAAAGTCCACAAAACAATACAAAATAGGATTAGAGCAAACACAGACCTCCCAAATATCAGAGGTAGGATAAGGTGCCATGGAGGAGTGAGCATCCCCTGCTGACTGGTTACACGCGCCATGTGTTCATGGTGTTTCATAATCGGGAAATAACGGGAAAATCCGTCGTCAATTCACTGTATTGATAATGGACTAACAATTAATATGAATAACGTCAGTCAGCATTAGACTCAATGCTAAATTGTATTTGCTGAGAAGGTCATTGTATCGACCATAGAACTTAAAGAATTATGACTTTAAACGAGACTGCTGATATCATCAACTTGCTTGTCAATGATTTACCTCGTTTTAAAAATTGTTCATACGAAGAGCATGCTCTTGCGTATCGAATTAACCGAGATATATACACTCCGTATGCAGGTGATGAAGGTATATTGCTGCATACTGAGTAAGTAAGGTAAGTCGAGGATAGAAAAGTTAAAGTCATCATTGTAATAAAAATCTTTTTTTTAATTTCCAGAATTTGTATAGTCAAGATGTGTGAAAAGTAGATTATTTAGATACCAAGATGGAAACAAATATTACGCATGTTATAGATATTGATAATTCTTTGTAAAGAATCACACTTTGACCTAATATAACACATGGTAGATATTGATTATGACTTAATATGAATCACACATTGACCTTATATAACACATGCTATAGATATTGGATTATGACATAATAAGAACCAAACGGTCGTTCTGATATCTGGAATTTCAAAGAAAACAATTATAGTAATTTATATCACATCGAACAAATCAATATCTGAGTAAAGAAACACACGGATTGCAAAACCGTTAGCCAGTCAAATTTTATTAACTGATGTATGTTTAAATATTTATATTTTGTGTTTTGTATGCTACATTGCGAATTTCTACAGGTACCCCACAACGCAGCCAGTAGCTTTAAGTATTTTAGTTTTGGTCTTTTTTGGGTGTGCCAATATACCATTATTTCGAGGAAATACACCGCAAAACTGGAACTGAATGATAAGAAGTCAAATGAAGAACTTTTAGGAGTACACAATTCTACATCAGTTATGGAGTGTGCAGCGCGTTGCCAAAGAGAGTGTAGTTTCTATGGAGTCAATCCTCAGATAAAAAATGTCGAACCCACAAGAAGATTTTCACGTCTGAAGTATCTAATGAGGTGGCTGTAAACTATGTATAAATACAGGCCTATAGATCGCATAGAAAAAGTAAGGTGTTAAAAAATAAAGGTAGGGAACTCTTGTCAGAGGGTACCCACGTTCGCCAATAAAATTGTTTTAAATCAATTGCTTTACAATTTTACTTTCTATCCATATCTATTCATATATACACAATCTTCATTACTGCCAAAGTTCATTCCGTAATTTCTTATACTTCTGAAATCAATACAAAATTAACCTATTTTTTTAACTCAACATCAGCTTGGGCCTTTAAAGAGCTTCCCTAATTGTTAAGCGGGAACGAAAGAAAAACTTTTCCCAGGAATTTATTCTATACTCAATGAATATTTGCTCATTTGCATTCGAGCTTTACAAGGTTTTAGATAATTTGATCATATTATCTTACTAAGTCACCAACAACATTTTAGTGGCATAATTATTTTGGAAATCGAGAAGTACATAATGCATTCCGGGAAAAAAATCGTTCAACCATACCTTATTTTACATTAATATTCAACATGGCCGCGTGTAGTTGTTGATGTAGAAGTTTTCAAAATACTTTTTCGCGAAAGGAATTATTACGGACTTAACCTTACAATCTGGAGTAAAAAATCAACTTTAAAATGTTAAAAGATTTTGCAAACACTATGCAACCAATTCGCTGCACTTCAAAAACCGTCTAATTACATGTGACTAACGAGGGGGCCAAGCTTATGTCAAGTAGAAGAAATTAGGTCATTTTTAAAATTAATTTTGGAATATCTCGAGAAGTATACAAAATTTCGGAATGAGCTTTGGTAGAAATGAAGAATGTTTATCTATAAAGAGATTTAAATAGAAAGTAGAATATTAGAGCATTTGATTAAAAAACACTTTATTAGCGAAATCGGTTACCCAGTGTAAGAGTTCCATACCTTTATATTTTTCTACACACAGTTTTTTTAAGCAATATGAGCTGCATGTTTGACATCGAAAAAATAATATTTCAAATTTGTTATTTACCATTTCATTGACAGGAAAATAGAACGTTTATAAATTTCTTTTGTTCATATTTGATATGGAAGAACTTTTTATAAGCTTTGATTGAAGCAAAACTGAATTATTATCATCCTGTACAATAATGATTTCTTATATACTATGTATATTCGGTTGTACAGAATATTTCTTCTGAAACATTTTTAAACTTTATTTTGGTCTTATTGATCATAATGGTTAAGATAACATACAGATTAATCATAATAACACATTTTACCAGCAAAAAAAAAAAATCTCAAAAATGCAGCTCATATTGCTTTAAGCGATCCAAAGGCCTGTGGTACAACTTATTTTTTCTGATTTTGCTACAAATCACATAAAAACCTTTAGTTTTTGTCGCTCAACATCATTCTAACTGTTTGTATGTTGTGTTTGCATTACCGTTGATAAAAATATTGAATTATTATTGTGAAGAAAATACCAAAAAGTGAAAGCTTACCTTGTGACAAAATACAGAAAAATTATTTATTTTATTTTTATAACTTTGCAGATTTTTTACCATTACAAAAAATGTTGTAATTAACAAAAAAGCAATGATTTTCTTCAAGCTAGCAACTCTTCTGAAAGTAGAAATGGGAATCTTGCGCCCGCTATAATGAAAGGAAATTAAAAATTAAAGATATGACCTACATATTACATGTATATATATTAATGACAAAGGTCATAATTCGGCGAATTTACACTGTTTCGTAAGATGTAACATCGATAAAAATCGGTAAAGTCCTCCATAAAAGTGTTTCTATCTTAAAACGTCCTACCGACTTCTATGGAACTAACACGGTAAAAAAGCACTCCACCATGATGTTATCATGTGACCATGAAGTCTATAAATAGAAAAAAATAATTAAAAAGCTGAGTTCAACACTACGGCGCGGATAATTAATTTCTTTCTGTAAAAAAAAAAATATGTAAAAGCAGTCTCTGTACGATGAAAACTGCTGCTAGAATCCTTCTCTCTGCGTTTATTATGGAAAGCCATAGGGGACCCCCAGCGTCAGGGTCTATATATTCTATAGTTTTAACCCTGGCCACCCATGATTTCTACCCTGGCCGTCCACCCTGGCCTTCCCATGCTTGCATCCTGGACCTCCCAGGGTCAGGGTCTATGTAATCAATAGTTTTAACCCTGGCCGTCCACCCTGGCATTCCCATGCTTGCATCCTGGACCTCCCAGGGTCAGGGTCTATGTAATCTATAGTTTTAACCCTGGCCACCCATGATGTACACCCTGGCCGTCCACCCTGGCCTTCCCATGCTTGCATCCTGGAACTCCCAGGGTCAGGGTCTTTTAACCCTGGCCGTCCACCCTAGCCAACCCATGTTTACATCTTTACCCCTGGCCGTCCACCCTAGCCTGGCCAATCCATGTTTGCAGTATGCCAATCCCATGCCAGCCTGGCTTGCGTACCCTGGCCGTTTACATCCTGGCATGCCCAAGCTAACCCTGGCCATGGCCAAGATTCCGGGTGACCTCGATCATTCCCAAGCTTCTACGAGATAACCGGCCAAGATTCCAAGAGATAGAGATTTGGTCGGCCAAGATTCCAAGAGATCGAGATTTGGCCAAGATTTCTAAGGACGCGGTTGTGGAAGCAGCGTGGTCATTTGATTAACTCATTTGGGAGCCATCTGCCATCGTTGCCATTACATTTGATGTACGTTTATATCAATAATATTCTTTGGTATTTAACATATATAAAATAACAATAATTGTAAATGTCATAATTTTTATTTTACTATAATTTTAATGAAGTCTTTTTTATTTGTAATATTTTGTTTGTTAATCACATATGTGTAACAATGTTTGGTAAATAATTCCGGATAGACAATCTTCTTATATTTGGGTCCGGCTACTAGATTGTATATTACGTTATTTCCGCCCAGCATCTTTGTACATCCTAACGTGAACGAAAGAACGACAAAAGTTAAAACTTTAGCGACTTGGTCAGGAGAACAAGCCACTAATAGTAAGAACTTGACTTCAGTCTCATCAAGATGTCAAAGGTTGATGACAATACAACGCCTGATGTTACGGATACAGCTAATGGTACAACATCCAACGAAAAGTATGATACAACGATGAATAATGAACACAACGAACCAGTGAATAACGAGACACAACAAACGACAAACAAAGACACTTTACTTGTGAGACAGAGGAAGTCTGAACGGGTACATAAACCCACCGACCGAATGTTAGATTACATGGACCAGGAGTCTAAGAGACGTGAAAAGAGGATTCAATTGTGCTTCGATCGATGGAAGTTCAAGGTCAGAGAGTGTAGACAAAATATGAAAGTAGAGTCCAGTGAAGAAGATCTTGGAAACATGTTAGACGAAATATTGAAACTGGAAAGAGAGGTCATAGAGGCTTTTGAACATTTGCGTAATTCATGTAGTGCACCACACCAAAGTGTAGTTCGGAAAGTGGACGCTTGTGTCGCTATTTCTAAAGACATGACTCATCTCATCAATGAAAAAATCTCAGGATTTGAAGACACCATAGACAGTTGTAAAGGTTTAAAGCATAATGAGTACGCTAGGTCTGTGTTTAGTGACTTGAGTTGGTCTAGTGTCTCGGAGAGTGATTCAATAAAATCACAACTGTCCTCAAAGTTCGTGAATGCCCTCGCAGATGTAGCAACCAAAAGGGTAGAACTGGAGTCGATAAAGAAATAAGAGGAACAGCAAACAAAGTTTGTAGCACTGCAAGAGCAACAACGAAAACTACTAGAAACTCATAAGCGGGAAGTGAGAAAATTGCAAGCAGAGAAATCAGTTGCAATGGCAGAAGCAAGACTCAAGGCCTACTCGGATTTGATGCAGGGGGATGTGAACATTGCTGCAGCCACAAGCAGACGTCAAACTGAACATGACACTTCCTGTAGAAGCCGTCCAACTGACCTGACCCCCCGGCTGTTACGACTATTGTTAGCCACCCTACGATTACACCAGTCGTCATGTCTACTACTCGTCCTACCGTTACACACATTGGGAGGTCTACTTATACTCCGTTCAACCCACCTACTTACAACGCTACAGTCAACTCGAACAGCACCACAAACGATGATTCTACAACAAGTATCTTAGCAAAGGTGTTTGCAGACTCAGTGAACCTTAATAGGCTACCTATACCTGAGCCGTCAGTGTTCACAGGAGATCCACTTAGATTCGTAGAATGGAAGACAGCCTTTCATGCATTGATAGAACATAAAGGCATTCCTGAGCAAGAGATACTATTCTATTTGAAGAGAAACGTGGCGGGTGAAGCACTACAAGCCATAGATGGATTCTTCTACAATGGAAGCAACTCTGCATATGAAAACGCCAGACGAGTCCTGCAGGACAGATACGGACACCCATTTGTTATGCAGAAGGCATTTAGGAAGAGACTAGAGAATTGGCCCAAAATCACAGAAGGGAATTCAAAGGCTCTCAGAGATTTTGGAGACTTCCTACTAGCCTGTCGAGATGCAACGCCTCAGGTTCCAAGCCTTAAAATTCTGGACGACTGCTCTGAAAATCAGAAACTATTAAGCAAACTTCCTAATTGGGCTGCACTGCGTTGGAATCGTCAAGTTCAAGAAACTATTGACTCTACTGGTGAATATCCATTATTCTCCAAGTTTGTGGACTTCGTCGTAAACGAGGCTCGCATTGCTTGTAATCCAGTCTCGTCAATCTATGCGCTCAAGGACACTGACACAAAACCTGCCAGAGAGCACAAAAACTCGAGTCGCAAAGCAAATGTCCTCGCAACGACTTCAACTCATCAGCACAATGCAACGGGAACTGACATGAGACCCAACTTATGTGATTATTGTGAGAAAGAAGGACATCCCTTGTTCAAGTGCGAGAAATTTATTGACTTGTCTATTGATGATAAACGAGTGGTAGTGCGTAAGAAAAACCTGTGCTTTGGATGTCTACGCAAGGGCCACAGAAACAAGGACTGCAAGAAGAAGCATACGTGTGGTATCTGCAAGGGAAAACACCCAACCTGCATGCATGAAGATGAATCACCAACAAGAAAGCAACAATTAGAGGTCAAGGTAGCCAGTTCCTCTCGTGTGAGCAGAGGATATGGTCACAGCACCTCCATGATCGTTCCAGTGTGGCTTTCTGTTCAGGAGAACCCCTCGCACGAGATATTGACATATGCTCTCTTAGACACACAAAGTGACACTACCTTTGTACTAGACGAAACGGCTGCTGCCTTGCATGTGAATAGACAACCAACACGTCTCAGCTTGTCTACCATGACCTCGCAGCACACTATCATTAACAGTTTCCGTATACAGAACCTGATAGTGAGAGGGTTCAAGTCTACCGAATTTGTGACAATAGACAATGCATATACGAGAGACTTCATTCCTGCGGATCGCTCACATATACCTGAAAAGAAAACCGTAATGAGCTGGCCACACCTGAAGGAGCTTAGCAACGAACTACCACCTCTTCAGTCATGTGAATTTGGACTCTTGATTGGATACAATTGTCCTCAAGCTCTTGTACCAAAAAAAACTCTAACAGGAAACGAGAACCAGCCATATGGCATCCAGACACTGCTTGGTTGGAGCGTGGTTGGATACACAGATCGCACAGACTCGGACGTTACTGTGGTTTGTCACAGAACTTCAGTGAAGGAGCTGCATAGCTGTACACCCAGGGATGTCATAAAAACTTTGGAGAAAGACTTTGCGCATGACAAGAATGAAGATATAAAGATATCTCAAGATGATATCGCCTTCCTTAACTTTATGAAAGAAAACATACAGCAGCATGAGGATAAGCATTTGGTAATGCCTCTACCATTCAAGGAGCGACCCTCCCTGCCTAACAACAAGTCACTTGCATTGATTCGCTTAGATCATCTGAAACGAAAACTTAAAAGAGACCAGACATATCAAGAACATTACAAGACTTTCATGAGAGAAGTATTGGAAAGAGGCGACGCCGAACCAGTATCGTCAGATGGTGTCAGTGGAAATACATGGTATATCCCACATCATGGTGTTTATCACCCGAGGAAGCCTGGAAAGCTTAGAGTAGTGTTTGACTGTTCAGCAAGATACAAAGACGCTTCATTGAATGAGCATCTACTGACTGGTCTGGATCTCACAAATGCTCTGACTGGTGTTCTGTGCAGATTCAGACAATACCCTGTGGCTGTCATGTGTGATGTAGAGAAGATGTTCCACCAGTTTGTTGCAGACCGAGATTTCTTACGATTCCTATGGTGGGAGGAAGGAAACTTAGATGCAGAACCCAAAGAATATCGAATGAGAGTTCACCTATTTGGAGCGGCTTCCTCGCCAGGATGTGCTAATTATGGACTCAAGTTCTCAGCCAGAAGCCAAGAAGAGCAACTTCAAGCTGCATCATTCTTTGTGCAGAACAATTTCTATGTGGATGACGGACTAAGTAGTGTTGAGACTGAAGAAGAAACTATCAAGTTGATAGAAGACGCACAGATTCTGTGTGCCAATGGTGGATTGCGTCTACACAAATTTATTTCCAACAACAAGAACGTAATAAATTCTGTTGCTGAATCAGAGAGAGCGGCAGATGTTAAAGACTTAGACCTTTCACATGAACAATTACCTATGGAACAAGCACTTGGTATAAAGTGGAACATTGAAGAGGATTCGTTTTGCTTCAAAGCTGTCGACCAGAATGCATCTCCTACTAGGCGCAGTATGCTATCCATTGTAGCATCAATATTCGACCCATTGGGATTCCTCTCCCCTTTCACTCTGACTGGGAAACGAATACTGCAGGAGATGTGTCAAGGTAACATAGGATGGAATGACCCTCTACCCGCAGACAGACTACTTGAATTGGAAGCTTGAATCAAAGATCTACAGAACCTTGATCTCATCAAAGTCCCAAGATGCCTCATACCAAGTGATTTTGGCAAACCGATAACCTATGAGCTGCATCATTTCTCGGACGCAAGCACAAATGGCTATGGACAGTGTTCTTACCTTAGAGTTGTAAGGGGAACGAAGGTACATTGTGCTTTAGTTATCGCAAAGGCAAGAGTAGCACCTCTAAAGGTTGTAACGATACCTCGCTTGGAATTGACAGCTGCAGTATTGTCAGTGAAGGTCAATTTATTTTTGAAGAGGGAGCTGAATCTACCTATCAACAGAGAGTACTTTTGGACAGACTCTAAAGTGGTGCTTGGCTATATCAACAACGAGGCTGCAGGTTCCACGTATTTGTTGCAAACCGTGTACAGATGATAAGAGATGCAACAAAACCTCATCAGTGGCTTTACATTGAATCTGCCAGCAACCCAGCCGATCACACCTCGCCTGGACTACGTGCATCTGAAGTTAATGATTCTTCATGGTTGACCGGTCCTCCATTACTATGGCAACCCATCATCGAAAGCAGAGGTGTTGAAACAGAGTTGCAACTTGGAGACCCTGAAGTAAGATCTGCAAGATCTCTATGTACCAAAACAAAGGCTCATTCTAGTATCCTTGACATTCTGTCTCGATTCTCATCTTGGACCAAAATGATATCCTTCATTGCCAGAATGCAGAGACTCTCAAATGGTGTCAAGGGAACCTATCCACCAAACCCGGATGAAAGACTTCAAGCAGAACAAACTATCATCAAGCACGTTCAACATGAAACCTTTCAAGATGCTATCAGCGCTCTCGAGAAATCTGAAGGGCTACCAAGGTCGAACTCCCTTAAACTCCTAGAACCAATTCTACAAGATGGGATACTTCGAGTCGGAGGCCGACTGAGGAAGGCAACCTTGTCTGTTGCTTACATGAACCCAATAATCTTACCCAGAAATGGTCATATCACGCACTTGATTCTCTCACATGCTCACAAGGAAACCTTTCATCAAGGAAGAGGAATTACCTTGAACAAGCTCCGGTCTCTTGGTTATTGGATTGTAGGAGGAAGTAAGACGGTAGCCAGCTACATACGTCAGTGCGTTATATGCAGGAAGTTGAGACGACCGACAGAGACACAGAGAATGGCAGACTTGCCCAAGGATCGTATGGAACCATCTCCGCCTTTCACATACTGCGGTATGGACTGTTTCGGCCCATTTATTGTGAAACAGGGACGGAAGGAAATAAAACGATATGGGTTACTATTTACCTGCATGTGCTCTCGTGCTATCCACATTGAGATGTTAGATGACATGTCTACAGACGCCTTTATCGATGTTTTGCGCTGTTTTATCGCCATTAGAGGAACCGTGCAACAGTTGCGCGCAGATCAAGGAACCAACTTCATTGGAGCTAAGAATGAATTCCAGAAAGCACTTAACAAGGAAAGAATATGTTCATTCTTAGCAGAGAAACACTGTGAATTCGTGTTTAACACGCCCAGTGCTAGTCATACAGGAGGTGTGTGGGCACGTCAAATAAGAACCGTCCGTAACATACTCAACGCCATATTATTACTTTGTCCTGGAAGGCTAGATGATTCCAAACTGAGAACCATATTCTACGAAGCAATGTCTATTGTAAACGGTCGCCCACTAACGGTCAGTGAGATAGACAACCCAGACTCACTGGAGCCGCTTACTCCGAACCACATCTTAGCTGGGAAGACCATTTCTCCCCTTCCCCCTCCTGGAGAGTTCGTGAAGGAAGACATGTATGTCCGTAAACGTTGGAGACGTGTACAGTACCTTATGGAACAATTTTGGTCCCGTTGGAGACATGAGTACCTGGCTCAGATCACCTTACGACAGAAGTGGCATGGAGTTCGTCGGAACATCAAGGAAGGGGACATTGTTCTGGTGAAGGACGTTGACCTGCCACGCAACCAATGGCCTCTCGGTAGAGTTGTTGAAGCCAACCCAGATGATGATGGTCTTGTACGGAGAGTCAAGGTGAAAATGCAGTCTGGAGTTCTGGAGAGAACAGTTCATAAGCTTGTGCTACTCATTGCAAATTAATGTAACTGCTATGTTATTGTTGTATGTTGTAGTGTAGATGATAACGTAGATTGCATAGTTTGAATTTCTAAAATCATGATGATTTTGGTGGGAGTGTAAATGTCATAATTTTTATTTTACTATAATTTTAATGAAGTTTATTTTATTTGTAATATTTTGTTAATCACATATGTGTAACAATGTTTGGTAAATAATTCCGGATAGACAATCTTCTTATATTTGGGTCCGGCTACTATTTGTATATTACGTAATTTCCGCCCAGCATCTTTGTACATCCTAACGTGAACGAAAGAACGACAAAAGTTAAAACTTTAGCGACTTGGTCAGGAGAACAAGGTAATTAGAAATTATGCATCTCATATATGCTCATAGTAACGTTTAACGTCCCTGATCTTGTTAGTTAATGTTTCTGATTTAGTATAGATATAACGATTACTCTGTATGTAGAGCATTTTTGTACAAGCATGGCTAGTGTTGTTTTATACATGGCGCCAATTTGACCCACGTGTGGTGAAATTTTGATTGAAAATTATTAGTCCCATAGCAATATGTATTTTATATATCATATCAATTTAATGATTAAATAGAACTGATTTATTATGTAAATTATCGGTTGTGAGATTATTTGTCGTGCACATGGAATTTTTGTGTCATGATTTACTTAGAGTTATTGCCCTTTGTACAGTAATGTAAGGCAAGGCGCCAAGTTTGTTTACATGTGTTTAAGTGAAGTAGCACAGTCATATTTTCTGATTGTCACTGGTAATAACTTTATTGAGATTAAGTAATGAATTAAATTAAACGTATAGATATTATTCATATTACATATTACTAGTCAATTAACTGATATTATTGAATATTGAACTCTAGTCTACATGTGTATGTATACCAAAGGGTCATCTTAGTGCATGTTTCTGTACTTTATGTAATTTAGATTTTCTTGTTAATTATTACTGATAAATTTTGTATTTGTTTTTACAGTTCTTACGTTGATGTTACCATCAATAAAGACATCACCAGTATTATTAGACTTATCCCTTTTTGACCAAGCCACTAATACTTTAGTGTGCAAGCATGGCTAAGCATGGCTTCTTTTTGTTTGATGTAAGTTACATGAATACAGTTTATGCAGTTATTTTACTTTCTCCCTAAACTGAGCTAGTCTTGTATGATCGAGGAAATTCGAATGAAATATTCATTTTGTATTGAACCTCGATTAACATTCATAACTGTTGATCTTGTTTTCCTTTAAAAGTAATTTTTATACATTCATAATTATTATATAAAGTTGGTGTTGTTAGAAGGGGGGAGGGGGGTAGAGTCCAAAAAGCTTTTATTATGATCATCCAACCTATGATAGAATTTAACAGAAAACTGCACATTGTACATGGGAGTTTATCACTAATTTGTTCTTTTAATGAATAAACAAGTTTAACTATGCTGTTGCCTTATATTTAAATATGTCATTTTTTTGGTTTACTTTTTTTCTCTTTTTAGTACCAGATCACAGTGACTAGGTTGTACTGAACCATCAACAAAACTGCAGATCCTTACAAATTTAGATTGGTTATACATGTAGATCAATCGGTAGGTTTTCTTTTATGTCTTGTAAAAGACGAATTTCACATTCCTAAGAGTTATCTCCAGTTGTTGGCGTGACACTCATTTTTCCCACGTGTTAATATTTTTAATCTTCAAATCTTATCGACAATTTTAATCTGCACCTGTATTGCCAGAGTATGGGGCAACATGAAATTATTGTATTACTGTAAACATATTAAATATGGCTATGTATAATTTGTACTGCTTTTGGCGGAAAGGAACTTCCGCTAATTAAAGTACAACGCTAAATGTTTTTTACATATATCCATAAAAAAGAACATTGAGAAATGTGCTAAATCAAATCTACGCTAACTTGTTCAAAAATCAATTTTCTCCAAATATCATACACGCCAGATATAATACATTTACAGATTTGCAAATAATTTATATGACTAATGCATGTACATGTATATAAAAAGATTATTAACTATTTATAGTATTTCAGATTGACATATGTTGACTTGAGTCTATGGGTATGGGAAACCATTCTGCAGTAATGAGGAATGTGCAGGTGAAAGTGGTACACTTCCTTCAATTGCAACTTTTCGGGCCTTTCTGACAAGAAAAACCATAGTCTACCTGCTAAACGTTTCTTTGGTGCCAAGACAACCATATTCCAATGTCAAGGTCAAAAATCAAAGGCCAGAACTGATGTCAGCTGGAAAGATACCACACTGTGTATTGGACTTGCAAGTTCAAAGGTCAGTAATAAATTGACAGCTTGCATTTATATCTTTATTATTAGATAGGCCCAAGTGAGCATTTTTAAAATTAATTTTAACATTCAATAATGTTTTTACATTTATGTGTTTTTGCGAGCTTGTCGGTAATCCCTGAAAAGATGTGATTGACACTTAAATTAATTCATGAGCATTTCAAATTGTCTATCTGCTTACAGTTTGTTTTGACTAAAATGAAAAGCAGGAATAATACATATTGCAAATACAGATATATTTCATGTTTTCTAATGTCAAGGTCAAGGATCAAAGGTTAGAATTGATGTCAGATGGAAAGATACCACATTGTGGAATGAATTTGCATGCTGGATAGTAAATGAATGCACCAGTTTCAAGTTCAAAGGTCAGTAATAACTAAAATGACATCTTGCATTATAAACTTTTCTGATCAAACTTATTTCGATCCCTATTGTTTGTTTGTACTTGCCAACCAATCCATTTCTCTTGGCCAAAACTTTTTTCACAGATTTTGTATTACTAATTAAGTTTTACTGATAGTGTAATTTTTTAATTTTCAATTTTGCATTTTTTTTTCATTCAAAATAGGTTATAACAAGTGTAGCTTATTTATGTACACTGTATTACCTATTTAAAGTTATTTTTTATTTAACAAAAAAAAAATTGAAAACTAAAAATTTCCAAAAAACAAACATGCTGACAGACCTACTTACTTTTAAAATTTATCGGTTTATTATATTAGTGGGAATATGGTTTTAGAGTATTCTGAAGGACAATGTCGAATGTGACTCAGGTGAGCAATGTGGTCTTTGGAACTCTTTTTTTTTCTTAAAGAGAAAAATCTGTTAAAATCACTTTCATTTTCATTATCAGGGAGTCAGGGGTTTTTAGAGGGGGGGGGGGACAGTCATTGTTTTGATTACTCAACTATACAAGCTTGATAACTATGTAAATTTCAAAAAAGGAGATATGATTTTCCAACTCCCATCTGGATCTGTGCTTGTCTTATGATGTCTATTTTTCAATAATTATATGCTACCCTAAGTGCTTGATAATCAAGGTGACATACTAGTTGGTATCTTTTAGCTTTCATTTGAATTTGAAATACTAACTAGACTGAAGAAGATGATTTTTCATTTTTACAGGATTGATGTGGAAGCCTGGATGCTATGCCAATGGTTTCATTTCCTGTTGATATTATGTGGACATTGATGAGTGCTACTGCTTGGTGCAATGCAATAATGACATTTTGTAGCTCTAGAATTCACTTGACAAGAGATTGCCTTGGAGAACTCATTTTTATGTCCCTCCATTATTATGGCCTGGGCATACAGTATTTACATGTCTGACTATCCATCCTTCTGTCACACTTTGCATTTAGTTTAGTTTCATATACCAATACATATTGATGAGAGCTATTCAAGTGCTTCAACATTGTTAGCTCTGAGCAACTCAGGTGACCAATTGCTACCTGCTTTCATCCGTCGTCGTATGTCTTTCGTTGTACGTCATTCGTCGTCAATAGGTTGTAAACTTTTGGACATTTTCAACCTCTCTGGAACCGCTGAGCCAATTTCAACCAATTTTGGCATACTATTGTTTGCAGTTAAGTGTGAAATTTTACGTTACGTCACCATCTAGTTGACAGCTGCGCTCAAGGTAAATTGTACACGCCTCCTAAGCAAGCTTCACGACTGGGTGTTTCTTCTTATCCCTGATTGGTAGCTCGTACAACAAATTATTTCCGTGTCAATGTTGATAATATTAGTTGACCAATCACGTGAATTGTTTATGCAGGATGCATATGACGAAAAAGATCGTGACGTAACGCAAAACTTCACACTTAACTGCAAACAATAGTAATATAAATCTGCGGATGAAGGGGAACAAAAATTGTGAAATTCATGGCCCCTGCCCCCCTGTGGCCTTAGGTTTGGGGCCCAAACCTCTAAAATTAATCCAATCTTCAAACATCTTCTTAAATCCTGGACATCAAGCAGTCAAACTGTTGAAATTATTATAATGAGCATTGAGTCCTCTACCAGAATTGTGAAATTTATAGCCCCAGAGTCAGGGGTTCTAATGCTAGGATGGGGCTATATAGATTATATTGTGAAAGTGCATTATTTCCTTGAAAATCTTCTCTGCTCCTAGGTATTAAACAAATATACGTCAAGTTGATGTATTTTTATGATGAGCAAGAGTGTCTCTTCTGACTTGTGACTTTCATGGCCCCAGGGTCAGGGGTTCTGGAGTTAGGGCGGGGCTCTATTGATTTTATAGTGATAATGTAATAACTCTTTGAAAATCTTCTCCTCTGCTCCTGGGTAAAAGGCTAACGAATAAAGTACTTAATTATGATGAAGAAGGATGCCTCTTCTAAAATTATGAATTTCATGGCCCAAGGGTCAGGGGTCTGGTGTAGGGCTGGGCTCTATTGATTATATAGTGAAAATGCATTATTTCTTTGAAAATCTTCTTCTCTGCTCCTGGGTATTAACCCTTTCACTTCCGTACCGGTCAAATTGACCGGTGGCGCGTTAAAACACGACTTCGCGAAAATAAGATCTCCGTATCTATTTTATGGTAGCATGAAGGTATATAAACTATATATCATCTTTTTGGAAATTTTCTCTACTTTTAAAATATCTAAAAAGATTATGTCTTGATTGCCGGTATTTAATCGATTTTACGTTGTGAAGACAAACGTGACTTTTGGAAAATGGCGTAATTTTCCAAAGCAATTGCTGATTTTCCAGACGATTGAAATTTTTTTCCTGATTAACTTTATGAGGAAAGTATGGTATATTCTTAAAGTATATTTTCTTTGCTTTTAAAATATGTAAAAATTATTGTTATTACTTTAAAGTATATTTTAAAAACAAGAATTTTCTTGCACTTATGTGTTTTTTTCTCGATTTTATTCGTAATGTTTAAACAAAGCTCAGTGTTACGTTTATTTCTGTGCTGAAATAGGGAAAACAAAATAAAGCTGGTACAAGTAGAGAAAATTTCCTTTCCAACAAGCCCTTATAGGACTTCTTACCCTTAGTATTTTCTTAATTACGATAATTTGAATTTGTGACCTTCGCATAGTTTTTATGGAAAAATCGGTCAATATTTACATGTAACGTCAAGGTCGATATTGTTGCGTCTTACTCGAAACAACAAATTCTTTTATAAGACTTTTTTGACCATTTAAATATATTTTTTACTGAAATAAATGCATAATACAAAAAAAAAAGAAAAGAAAATAGATTTCAAAAAACAAATATATACGATCGTTCTGCCTTTTGTGTGAAGTGAAATGTTAATTTATTCATCCACATGTAATGATGTATATTTCATGTAGTGATATACAATGCTGATAAAAATTGTAGATTCCTTAAACGTCGATCTTTACTAAAAAAAAATCAGATTTTTAATATTATTGTATCTTGTTATACTGTATTCTTAATTTGCAATTTGATTAGATCTATATTGGCACGAGATTTAACAATACAAAAACTCGCATTTATAAATAAATACGACTCATCACTGTATGAGTTGATACGAATTGAAATAACCACGTTTTTCCGCTATGGTAGCAGTTTGCAGTGAACAACATGATGGCGATCCGAAATCTGAACGTCAATTTTCATGATTATTTCACGACGAAGATCATCACATCAATGAATCAAATATGCAACAATACTTTCATCTGTGAATACCTACTTGCTAATCCCACCATGAACTACGAAGGCCAATTGTAAAGACGCCAATGAACAGGTAAATTTTTGTTTTGGTATTGAAAATTTCAATACGGACATGCCTTTGGTATTAGCAGGTGAGAATACGTGTATATTGACTGAATAGTTTAAGATTAAAACGCAATGTATGAATTAGTTCACGTTCAAAAGAAAACTAAATGTACACATGTACTAGATCTTCATATTTTAGTGTGTCGTGCGTATTTCGTATTGTTCAGCCAATTTTGTGTTGCTTTTGAACTTTGATGCTTTTGACAATCACTCGAAAGTTCAAAGTAAAATCAAAGTTGCCATAATAATGGATAGTTGTTTTCAGTATGTGTGTACCAGTGTATACATGTACCAATTTCACATTGAATTTTTAGGGTGCTGGCACCATATGCAACAATACTTTCATCTGTGAATACCCACCACTTGCTAAGCCCATCATGAACTACGAAGGCCAGTTAATATGTAAGGACACCAATGAACAGGTAAATTTTTGTTTTGGTATTGAAAATTTCTTGTGTGCCAAGTATTTCTAATTTCACAGATTTCAAAAAATAAAGTCAAATTTCATTTGTGTCATTCTCATGATAACTCGCACAGAATAATGATGTATATTGAAATCAGACCAAAACTGTGCATTCATACAAGTTTATAAACATTTGATTTATATTTTGAAAAATATATTGAGTATTTGAAACACATAATACTTATGATGATTGATTATTCATACAAACACATTATTTAAACACGTAATATAAATGAATGCCGAGATATGGAACAAGCTTTTTTAGACTGCTGTTGTATTTCCAATCTGCATAAGGTATGTGGTTAGAATTTCCATTTTCTCAATTTTTCAGACACTTTCCAATTATCGTACATCATATACATGGGTGGTCAAACTCACTGGATGGTTTATCAACACTCCCATGCTCATGAACAGCCTTGCCCCAGGAATTTTGCCCTGAAGTAACATTGCAGTCTATTGTCTCCTTTCTTTTTACAACCCTGGCAGCCATGCAGGTATGCAATCTATGAAAGCCATGAAGGGACATAGAATTTTAAAAAATTTATAAAAGTAAACCGAGTTCTCCATTTATACAATCCGTTCTCTCAGATTGACAATCTGTTATAACAAATTGCCAATTCATTCTCACAGATTATCAATTCGTTCCCTCAAATTACACAATCCGTTATCTCAGATTGTATAATTCATTCTCTTAGTTTAAATGATTCGTTCCCTCGGAATGTAAACCCTTCCCATGATTTCAATAAAATTATTTATCTGTACATATCGGATATGGTAATACATGTTTAAAGAATAGAATATTGTAGTATTTTACATCCTACCTTTTATTACATATTACGGTCCAAAATGAGAAAAATACATGAACATTTTCAAATCCATATGCTAGTACTGATATTTGTACAACAAAAAATCTTAGAGGTTTTTGTGTTACGTGTATATTAGAATAATTGAAAGTCCTAAATAGTAAAAGTGAATATGGGTCCTGTGTAATCATAATATTTCTAAAATAAATATACGTTGAATTAGTTATGAAAGAGGTTGGAAATGACCGGCTGCTGAAACAAAATAAACAGAACGCACAAATTGATTAAAATGGTTGGATGTATCTGTACATATATGTAATGAAATTCAAGAGCACTGAGAAAATCAGAAGACTGACATTGTAACAAATCGAGATCTCGAATTATTAATCTGTGAAAACAAATTACCAGTATGTAATTCGAGATCTCAAATTATGAATCAAGGGGGCGAATTAGTAATCTGTAAGATCGGATTGTGTAATTCAAGATCTCGAATTATAAATCGAGGGAACGATTTAGTGATCCATGGAATTGGATTGTCTAATTCGAGATCTCATTTTTTACTTTTTTGAAAAATTGATGTGTCCCTTCATGGCTTTCGTAACAATCTAATTAAAATTAGATCTTCCATCCACTGCTAGATTTTTTTATATGTTGCGATAGCGTAAACAGAGGCTTTAGTCAGATTGCCATATATGCTTTTTGTTTTAGTTCAGTAATTTTACCATGATGGTTTACTACAAGGTTGTTGAATTATCAGTCCTGATACTTTGACTTAGCAATATCATTTAACTACTTGAATCACATAATAAATACAATTTTAAAAGGAAAATCAAATAAATGTAGTAATTTTAGCATTCTTAATTTTATTTATAAATATAAATTCATATACACAATGACATGTATCTGTTTCAAAATATTTAAATCTTTTACAGGATAGAAGCTGATCACTTGTACTTGACAGCAGATAATAATATCTTGGACAAGTCAAAGAATTTCCTCCAGTCTTACAGAGAAATGACAGTTGATAAAAGAATGGTGGACACAAAGTAAAAGTGCTCTTCAACATTTTGTTGAAGATTTCAGTCTGATTTGGAATTCATCTTGCAATATTTCTGGATTTGTATATTTGGATATAAACGTCACATTTTCAACTTATTGACTAAACAGTTTTGCGTTAAATATTGCCAATGCTATCTATTATTATTATTTCCCTCTAAGATAACATGTCAAGTCTTTTTTGTACCCCTTAAGCTATGTTATACCAGAAAAATCTTGTAATAAAATCATTTAGTTTATTTTTTCTTGTTCTATTAAATCCATGAAAATAAAGATTATTTTTAATGGCATCAAGAGAATGGATTTTTTTGTTTAACAAAAAGATTGTATACATGTGTTGCTAGGGGTTTGTAAGAAGCAGACCAGAATTCTTTGCTTGCAAATTTTGTCTTTGCCATTTTTATCACGTCAACTATTATATGATTTATCCATGATTGAAGCATTTCAAAATTGATATTTACTTACAATTTAAAGCAGAATTCTGTACTGATATGACCTTGACACCCTTAAGAACAAGAGTGTCAAGGTCAATTTTTAATACAAAAATGTTCTTTCATTTTTATGGCCGATATCTTACATACAATGTCATAAAATATACAAAAAGTGTCGAGAATGTGTCCAGAATGTGAAATAACAAACATGTTTATAGCCAAAAACTTTAAAAAGTTGTTGCTTAGCAACCTTTTAAAGGTCATTAAACAGATATTTGAACTAAAATGATGCATGGATATTGCAGTTCTGATCCCTTCTTGAGAGTACATTCAGATTTTTCCATTTCAGCATCCATTGTGTAAAAATTATGACAAGAATATTGAAGAGTGTTGAAAAAAATTGATGAAACTTTTGCACTTAATTGACCTTTGACCTCCTAAAAATAGTTCTAATGAGGTCAAACTTTAAGAAAATTTATCTGCTGTTCGTCCCTTGTACTTTTAAGACCTCACATCTAACTTTTATTTGTGTTGGGATGCATAAATGTGTCTAGGATGAGTAATAACCGAAAATTCTTGCCCGAAAATAAAAAAAATTCTGGGTTGCTAAGTAACTGCTTTTAAGTAGCTATACGCAGAATTGAAAAAAAAGTTTATGTGTTTCATGTAGTACAGTATCATGCTTTTTTGTGAGCATATCCAAAATTTCCTATTTCAACATACATCATAGTAAATATTTAGCTTGAAGATTAAAAAGTATCAAAAAATTCCATAAAACTTTGCACTTAATTGACCTTTGACCTCCATTTTTACTAATAAGGTCAGTTGTTGAGTATCTGAATAGTCATAAAATATCATCTCTAAGACATTCCCTACAAAATGGTATGCAATATACCTAGCTTTCTCCTTGAATAAAAAGGTTGGAAATAATTTAATAATGTCATATCAAAAAGTCTCTAAAATCACCTAAAATGTGCCGGTAGAGAAAGGGTTAAACAAACTACATACATAGTTATATGAGGAAGGGTGCCTCTTTGAAATAAGTTTCAAAGTGTTACTCAGGGTGGGGCTCTATTTAATTTATTGTGAAAATGCATTAATTCTTTGAAAATCTTTTCTGTTCCTATGTATTTAACAAACTAACTACATGTACAAGCCTAGTTATACTGAGCATTTATCATTCTTCCAGAATGGTGATTTCAAGGCCCCTGGATCAGGGGAGTCATAGAGGACAGGGGGGGGGGATTAATGTTAAAGTAAATTAATTACTATATATGCTCCATTATATATAAATCAAACATTTATGATGAGGATTGATACCTTTTCAAAAATTGTGAAATGTGAGATAACACTTAGGTTTTTAAGGGGGTTTAAATTGTTAAAATCAAGGGCCAAGTCCCTTCACAAGGGGAGATAATCAAGAAAAGAAAAAATAGGATGGGGTCATTAAAAAATCTCAAGAACCACAGGGCCAGAAAAGCTGTCTCTTTAGTGTTTTAGAGCATCCTGGGGTAGTGTAGATTATAAATTGTCAATTCATAACCTCCAGGGTGTTCGGGCCACAAGAGGGAATCCAAGTTTTACATAGAAATATATTGAAAGAATCTTTTAAAATCTTCTCAAGAACCACTGGGCCAGGAAACCTGAAAGATATGTGAAAGCATCTTGGGGTAGTGTAGATTCTAGAGTATAAAAATTATCACATTTAAGGGGGTAGGGGGCCACGATAGGTTTAACAAGAGGGGAAATCTGGTAAAGAACTGCATCACGAAAGTTACTCAGGTGAGCAATGTGGTCCATGGGCCTCTTGTTTGTCTTTTGACCTTTTTTGACCTCATTTTTCTCAAATTTGTTTTATTACAATTGAAAAAAAAGAGGAACTGTGAGCAATGAGCTCACTAAATGATACCCCCTGCCTCCCATATATGTTATAACTGATGACAAAGTCCATGTTTTGCTGTTGCTGGGAAACCCAAAATACGTTCAAATCAAAAAGTAAATTAGGAGGTCACAATGGCAATATGTAATAAAGATTCTGTGAAAGTTTCATTAAATTTCACTCAATAAACAAAGGAGTTGTGGATAAGAGATGGGTACCCTAAAGCGTAACAGACGGACGTACGTACAGCTAGACGGACAAACCGATTACAGTATATCCTCCCACTTTTCAAGCGGGGGGTATAAAAAAACTGTTACATATATTATTTTTGAATAAGCTAAAGCAAGGATACATTACTTTTCAATTTTATCCATTCTTTTACCTTGACCTTCCCAGTGCATGTAGCTTTTGCTAGGTGTTGATACGAAAAAGATCCCTCATTTCTCAAAGGACCTGAGTGCCGTGTATAGACAAAATTTGTAGCTCTCCACCGGCAAGTGGTGGCGTCTCCATATGAGTGAAAAATTCTCGAGAGGGACGTTAAACAACATACAATCAATCAATCAATCATTTTATACTAGGTGTACTTTTGTAGATTTACATCTCCATATTTGTAACTCCTTCGAAATTTGCAAAAATTACTTTAAATTTTAATTTGAATTTAATTACTACTACTTCTGATCTTGAGTACGTTTTAAAATTTTAATGCACTTTCAAAATAATTTCCAATCTTTTGCATAATCTTTAGAATATCACTTGTTGTTATTAGTAGCTAATTTATCCAAATATGGATAAGAAAGCATACAAACAATTTTACCTTGACTAAATCAGTGCTACATTATGATGTCATAGTAGGCGAGATGACGTCAATTTTAAAACACATGTTTTCGTAATATTACTATTTAGAGAAGTAATATAACACTAGAAAATGTATAGAAACGTGTATACATTAAGAAAATAAATGTTTTCATTTTTTTATGCTGTATTTGTCATTTTGATTAAATGAACGACCGATGACGTCATATGTGTATATCAAGTAACTTGGGAATTCACCATGTCGAGTAAAGAGAATTTGGATAAGATAACATGTACAAAGATTTGTAAAATAGAGTTTAAAAGCAAATATTATTAATATTATGTTAAATTCATATGGAGTTCAGTTAATTTAACAGGTGTGCTAATGCATTTTTATCGATTATATTCTCTTTCGAAAGACAGTCAGCTACATATTATCCCGGTCGGCCTTCCCTCTGTCCTTTGTGACAAAAAAATGCAACAGAACAACAATAAGCTGGATATTTAAAAAAATAAAATTTGTACAGATGGAAAGTTTGCTCTCTAAAATATTTGGAAAGTGCTGCTAGAATCCCGAGTTAAGCATGGTTTTGCGAAAAAATTCAGTTCATATGTATAAAATTCAAAACATCGGGTAAGGTTTCGTGCAAATGTGTATAATTATTATTTTACTGACAGGACAGTGGGGTTCTAGCAGCACTTTTAAGGCAGAACAGATATTTTTCGACTATATTATCATGTACTCAAAAAAATTATTAACTCCAGGATCTGTTGTATCTAGCTTTTTTATTAAGGAACAATTCGCTATAAATAGAAATACGTGATGACGGGGATGTGGCGCACGTCTTTGCGTTAGACACATTCTCTACGCAAAAGTAAATAATAGTTCACTTTTATCAGCGGTCTTAGTAAATTATCAAACTGAATTTTCTTTAAAAAGTCTAAATTTCCCGAGAATGGTTTCACTGCTTCCTTAACACACTTGCGTATTGGTTCCTTCTTCATCCTAACCAAATAATTTTTTTCATAACAGGTAAGTAGCAGCTGCATTCCCATGATTTATTTTGTGGGACCGTCCGGTTTTAAGATTTAATTCCTATTGATCAGCCTCTTTAATTACTTTTATCTGTAGAGCTCGCGTTCGTTATCTTTTGTCAGACTAAAAGTGCAAACTCATAACATCCGTTTTATTTTTATATTTACTGCAATTTTTGTTATGATAATATCTTAATACAGTTGATTTCTCGTTGATATTAAACCTAAATTATCTGCAACCTAATTCCAAAATAACTTTTATTTAACACATTGTCTAGCCTCTGGGATATATAAAACCGACAATTATTGATAGATTGTAGAAATACCCGAAATACGGGCACACAGTCACAGGTTTCCTCACCACATCTTCTGATTGGTTTCTGTATCTAAAAATATCTTTTTTTCGCTGTTTGTCATTTTGGGCGCTGTCGTTACTTTGGAGATCGGAAAATGGTCAGTTGTCGTGAAATACGTACTCGATGATATTGCAGATATTTTAATAATCATTTTTAATCAGAAAATATAAGTAGTAAAGTTTAATTTACAATTTTATAGAATATTTAATTATCAAAATTTAATAAAAACTACTACTGACATTACTTTGAATGCGACTTTTATTCCAATTTGTGTTAGGTAAAATGCTCACACTCATAAAACATTAATTTGAATATTTGGAATTGGAAATTTACATCAAATTCATCAAATCAATATTTTGATTAATGAAACATGCTGAGTACGTAACTAATAGCCAATCATTTTCAGTAATTGATGTATATTTTGATATTTATATTTGGCGTTCTGTATACTAGATAACAAATTTCTACAGGTACCCCACAACTCAGCCAGTAGTTCTAAGTACAAGTTACAATATGCGCGCTCTCTGTGTAATTATTTTAGTTTTGGTCTTTTTTGCGGTGTGCCAATCTACCATTCTTTCGAGGAAATACACCGCACAACTGGAAAAAGATGATAAGAAGTCAAATGAAGACCTTTTAGGAGAGTGCAACTCTACATCAGGTATAGAGTGTGCAGCGTGTTGCCAAAGAGAGTGTAGTTTCCATGGGTTTAATCCTCAGACGAAGAAATGTCGTACCCAAACGAAGATTTTTAAGTCGGGGATGTCTAATGAGGGTGGCTGGCGATACTACTCACATAACTGTATGTATATCTGTTAATTTTCTTTATTTCATTTGCCACAAATCAGATTAGTATTATGATTTTATCGCTCAGCATTACTAAGTAATAGTTTTTTCTTATTATTTCTTATCACTTCAATTTCTGTAATAAGAATACCAGCATTAAGGAAGTATATTTTTCTATTTGTTATTTCTATGGATTGTATATACATACCAAGATTTCATCATTATTTTCTATTAGTTCTTTCTATGGATTGTGCATACATAATGTGATTCCAGTACTATTTTTATGATTTTTTTATCTACAATGTATATACATAGTACATGTAAGATTCCAGCTTTATTTCTATTAGTTATTTCTATGGATTGTATATACATTTAATGATTCCAGTTTCATTTTATGAGTTATTTCTGTGGATTGTATTTACACAGTATGATTTCTGTATTATTTTTCAGTTATCTTTTATGGATTGAAATTTTTTCTGCTTTAGTCATTCCCGTAGACTGTAAGGATCTTCAATTAGACGGATACTTTAATTCAAGGGTGTATGAAATCTACCCCAATGGAACCATCACCAGTCCTGTCCAGGCATACTGCGATATGACCACAATGGGCGGGGGATGGACGGTTTGTAGTTTATTTTAATATTAAAGCACATTATACAATGTATTTAACACTCAATGTTTTTGTTGTTTAAAAGGATATAAACTGAAAAAATATGAATATTTTTAGATTACCCGGCATAGCATAACATATTGATCACACAACTGTTTAAACACATGATTTGCTATACGTGTTAAATTTAAAGGCAATCCAAAAACGAATTACTGGATCCCTGGACTTTAACAGGAACTGGACGGAATATAAAAATGGTTTCGGTCCACCGGAATAGGATGTCTGTATTGGTAAGTGTAAATTGTTTTCAAATAGGAACTTTGTATGCCTTTAAAATTTGAAAAATAGGTGTGTCAGGTAATAGATGAAAGCGTAACAAAGATCTTAATTTAATACTAGGTAATATGTGATCTACGACATTTACATATCATGTTAGATTTATATATCAAATAAAGAGAAAAAAAGAAGGAAAGAAAATAATTTAGCGGCATATTTTTTATGAGACCAAAGTAAGCATTACTGTCTACAGCCAAGGAAAATAATTTGATTGTTCATTACGGTAGAATCATATTTATAATAGAATTAATTTGTATTTCAATGTGTTTTTTAGCTGATTAAACATACATCTTAATACAGGAAATGACGTAATCCATCAATTAACAAAAGAAAACAACCCGGCCCTTTATGTGTCCATCACTCTCCAGAATGGTACAACGCTTTATGAAATGTACGACCGATTCTCTGTCTCCGACGAAGCAGGAAAATATCAACTCTTTCTTGCAGGACCTGCCACGGGAACTTTAGGTAAGTGTATCTACGTTAAGTTCTTAAAATTAGGTTCCAATTACGTATATTATCATAATAATACTCTTCTGTATTGAAATAGTATTAAGTTGTCAAAAAAGAGAAAGATACGTTTTTTTCTGACATTTTTTTAATATTCTGTATACGTTTTCTATTCCTTGCTAATTAAACATGTTTAATATTTCAAAATATCATTTGCAGATACCATTAACATATTCAGTGGATATTGAATTTGTTATTTTCAAGTAGATGCGATTTCTAATTATACATTTTATGTACGAGGCAAATTATGTTAATTTTTTTTTACAAACAAATCCAATATTTTCATTTCTTCAACATTGTTATTCAGCTTGAGTTTCCTGATAATTTTTGATAATTCACATTTTAAGTAATACTAAAAAAAATAGTTTACAGAGCATGATAGTCTGATTTTCAATGATTCACATTTTTTACTACTACGGAATAGGAAGTTTACAGTGTGTCATTAATCTTAAATGTCGAAAGGTTTACGAAAATTTGATGATAGAAAAATTTGATCGGATAAAATAAAAAAAAAAATAAAATAAACCTAAAAAGCCAAATTCAAAAGACCTCAACGCGTTTCACATTTACATTTATTTAATTGGAAATCTACCATCTTTAAACATTCACAGATACATTCACCAATTCTTATCTCGTTATTAATGATTTACTTAGTGCTGCACGTTTTACATTTTTAAAGGCTTGGTCTCGGACAAATATTAAAATTTCATTTTTTCATGTTTTCTAAAATTTCCAGTGACCTTTGCCCCCCCCCCCCCCCCCCAATAATACCATGCTTAAAAAAGTGTAACATGTCTGTTGTTTATTGTTACACTAGAAAGGATGTTATGTGAATTGTTCAGTGTTTTGTTTTGTATTATTTTTATCTCTATTTACAGGAAAGAACAACACATTAAACTGTGTACCTCAGACGTACTTCAGTACTAAAATTAATGTGATGTAAATTAATAATTATCATCTCTGTTATATATTTTCTCTAATTCTTCAGGTGCCAGTATGATAGACACCGAGGATTCTAAGACCGAACAAAATAATTATTATCGATCATTCCTGAACTTAAAGCCGTCTATCTTAGAAGTACCTCAGTATTATTAATGACAAATAGATTAAAAATTAATAAATCAATTAATTCTGTGATTCCTTTTGTTTAATTTTATAGGTGACGCTATGTTAGACACAGCTTATTCTTCCTTCAGTCTGTCTGGGATGTACTTCTCCACCCCAGACAGAGATAGCGACAGAGGTAGTGAATTTAACTGTGCTGCTTACAGTGAAGTTAGAGGAGGCTGGTGGTTCCACTACTGTCACCGGGCCTTCCTTAACGGTCCATGGTCCCCGCAGTCCTGGATCAACCCATGGTCTCCTACAGTAACGAGTGGGACATGAGTGAAGGGGACCACCATGATGGTTAGACGGCACTAAGTAAACCTTATTAAATCATAATAACATTTTTTTTTCTGTTTTAGTATTTCTGTGAAAATTTCAGTTACATGTATAAAAGTTTTTCTTTATTGAAAAAATATTATTATACATGTATCTGTGAAGAATTAATTTTATTTTTTTCTAACAGAGGAAAGATCGACCATGGTTTTGGCAAACCCTCAAGAGAAAATTTTAAATTAATTTTATCTTGAGTTCTTTTAGATATTTCAGGGGGCCGACTATAGTTCTATTGCGCAATATTTCGCGCATCATAGTAAAATGAAGCGTATTTACTGTTTTTTATGAACCTTTTTGCTTAATTATTAAAATTAAACAAAATTTTAAAAAAAATTAGGTATATAAATGTGATTACAATTTCATATAACTGATTTTTTTTTTAACCGATTTTGCAATTGATAGGTAGGTTGTCGTCGTTGCTGTGTGTTTTTGACGTTATGTTAATCTGAAGCTCTTAAAGAAAGGGGTAATAAAAATATTATTACAGAAAAAGTAATTAACATACGCTCTTGAAATTTAAAAGATAGAAATTTGAGAATATCTCCAATATTTTTATTATGTTTTCAAGTGAATCCATTGTGTACGTCATATTTTGTAATGTTCTATAAAAATTGTAAAATTTGCTAATTTTTTGCATTTTGAGATGCCCCCTCTGGTAACAAGACGGTAGAATTTTGTGTTTCTTTCATATATTGTATAATATAGTATAACTCATCACATATTATAGCTTGAACAAAATGTCTATTGTAGTATTTGTATAATTTGCTTTAGAGTGCTAAGAATGGGCATTTTCCCATATAATCCTATAGTTAATGTACCTGTATTTTGAGACGATCCCTCAAAAATAGCTGGACAGTAGATTTCCCCCAAACTTTGCATGTACACTGAAGTTTATGTAAATTATATATGGTATGAAAATGAAGAGTTTCGCATTTGTAGTTTTCACACAATAAAACTACAGTCGACCCCCTTAACATCAAGTAAAAAACATGTAAACAAATATGTTTCCGGTAAAGGAAGGGCGTTGAACTGTTCTGTTTTAGCGATACTGAATGAATTCAGTAAAAGATGTACTTTATATGTGTTGTAATAAATTTGAAAATAGAAATATTTCGTTGTTATTTACAAACACTGATAAATGGAGATGTCTGGGCGGATAATTAGGATGTATATTGCTTTATTGTTAAACCTATTACAGTGGAACCTGTTTAATCCGACACATTTGCAATACATTTAACTGTGGTGTCCGCCATTTTATTTCATTTCTCATTTATACTTATCACAACGATCTTTACACGCTGCAATGCTACACTTTATTTATTCCGACACATACATTTGTAATCTCTCTTCCCTGTATAAGTCTAATAAGACAGGTTTTATGTAATAAAGAATTTAAGATGTTTATAAAAATAAATTAGGTATATTTGATTATAATGTTTTGAAGTATAATACGAATACGTATAAGATTATGCTTCTCTAGAAAACATACCTTTTTCCACCCATACATTATTTTGAATGGATGAATATTTATTATCCATTAATCTACTATACAAAACCCATTTTAAAATTTATATTATTAA